>NC_034409.1:185064371-185134647 GCF_002078875.1 Numida meleagris | reverse complement strand
CACGTGCTTTCTCCGCCAGGCTGGGAAGAACAGACCCCGCGTCTCCCACGTGGCTTCACCACCCCCTCTCCCGCAAAGACCCCTGGGGAGTGCACCTCCTCCCCTCCCCCTCAGAGGGCCTCACCAAAAAAGGCAGTTTACAGTAACCGGGGAATTAACTCTTTAACTGCCCATACCTTACATGATGTAATGATGTGGAATACCGACAACAAAAAATCACAAAACCATAACAGGAGATCATAAGATGTGGTGGACTCCTCTGCCAGTTCTGGCCAGTGGAGGGTGGGTGCATGTTGAAATGCTGTTATGTGAGTGCAGGAAGGACTTCGAGGAGAGGAAATGAAGGTGTGGTCCATGGGCTGGGATGCATGTACAATTTGTGCTCTCTTTATCTCTGAGGTCCAGTTGCGCAGAGGAGGACCTGACGAGACCATGGAATCCTCCTATCCAGCCACTCTGCTGGAGAGATGTTCTTCTAGAAGTTCATCTTTACAAATCTATGTAATCAAAATGATAGTTGCGTGGTGTTAAGCATCTGCTCGTCTCACAATGCCCAGCGATGCAGTGCCCATGTCACATTAGACAACTTATTGATGGTGGCTGATCGACATGGCTAGCCTAGGACAGGTGTTCCCTGGCTGCCAGGAGACATCGAATCGATAGACCTGAACTCTGCTAAGAGTTGCACACGGGAATGAAGGGTTGCTGTGCCTTTTGTTGGTTCAGATTCTCCTGTTTTTGAAAGCCACAGGCCCCTCCTACCCACACCCTCCATAGCCACTCTGCCTGAGGTTTCTGCAGCCATCTGTGAAGGTATGGACCTAAGGAGAAGGAAACATAGCCCCAGACTGTACTTCACCATGGCCTCACAGACAGCTGGAATCTCCCCACAGCTCTGGACAGAGGAAGATGTTCACCACTCACTCACAATATAATTTTATGATTCATAAATATGATGCCTTTATATTCTGATCTGTACTGTTTTTTGGGGGGGAAATGTATGGGCCTTTTTTTGTCCTGATTTCCTTGCTGATCTACATAAATAAATGAATTATATTTATGGATATTTGTATGGTCATTTTTATTTATGTGTGTGTGTATGGAATTTTCCCCATACACCTCTCTATATTGTTGTGTATAAGCACTTGCTAATATGAGAAAGGGGGCAGCCAGTCAGACGGTGCTCTGACATAACAGAATTATGATGGTTTCAAGCATAAAAACCAGTCAATTGCATAGAAGGTTGAAAAAACATGAGATAACAGCCAAAAGTCATGTCCCTGAGTCAGGTCAACGAGGAAGGGCACAGAGTATGTTCTGTGCTATGTGGGCTCCATAGAGATTTCACTCTGAGGTGTTACTATCACGTGCACAGCTAGGATGTTTTGTACTCTGGTAACTTATACCTGTGGCCGTTAAAGGGAAGCATTTTACACTCTTACCTTTTGGTCTCAGAAAACATCCATTAACTGAAGAATTCATTATAGATTCACGTAAAAATGTATTTGTCTTCTATTCTGAATGTATTGATTGAAATAACATATATTCCACCAAATCCATAGCAGGCTTCAAAAACTGCTGTTTTACTGAATATTGTTTCAATCTTTCATTATATAATTTTAAACAAAAACCCAGAAGATTATAAATCTAAATGGATAACATAATACAGTACAAGTGTGAGATCTTATCAGTTTGTCATAGTCATGGTAGAATTTAAGTTTCAGCAAAGCATTTAAGATTTTTTTTTATGATTCATGTGTGTCTGGGGTGGACTGTCATGAGAGTCATTATAGTTCTTTTAATTCCTATTTAACAGAAGCTCATTTACTCGCTATGATTATTATATGAGTCAATGTGATTGCTAATCAGACAATACAATGCAATGAATGTACAGGGTTAGAATATTATCTATATGACACTGAAACTCTTAAACTTGTGAGCAGTTCAACATCTACACTGTTTTTTTCTTCCCTGATTTTTTGAGCAGGACCTGTCCCCGAAATGTCTATAGATACAAAGGAATTGCATTAAATGCATGTTTTGCAAAGAAAAATGTGATATCCTCACGTTCCTCAGAAGGTGTTTTTTAGCATACAAAGAGTATAACAAAAAGAGCTGTCATGACAAATATCAGCAATGTTGCAATACATCACTTTCTCAGCAGGTGTTTAGCTCTGGTGAGCTTGTGTTCTGCACTGAAGCAAGGAATTGCCTCAGCAGGGCAACTGAACTATCAGCAATGAGCTACTGAGTGCCATTGCCTTCCACATGGCAGCAGTTCATGCAGGCAAGGATGGAAGAGAATCCCATCCCAGTTGGGGGACTGGCTCGTCTGTTGGCTGCCTCTCAGACAACAAATCTGGTCTTGGTTTCCACTGGGCAGAAAGCTCTTGCTAAAAAGAATGTGGCTATACAGACAGAGAGCCTGCCCAGAAATGTGGCTGTTCAGGTCTCTGGCTGCAGGGAATGCCTGAGCCTGCTGCAGGTGTAGAGTGGCAGTGATACCACCTTTGTGAGGCATGAGCAGGTGAATGATCTGCTCAGTGTGGTGGCAGAGCTCAAGGAGGAGGTGGAGAGATTAAGGAGCATCAGAGAGTATAAGCAGGAGATAGTCCAGTGGAGCAACTCACTGTCATACTGACGAGAAAAATAAATACATGGGTAAGAGGCTGGTGCCATCTCAGGAATTTTGGCTTTTTCGACCATGTGGCAGCTGACTTGGTGCCCGGGGTTATGGTTGGTACCTAACTGCTCCTCTCTGAGGCGCCTTCCTCCTCATATTGTTCCCCTGCTCCAGCATGGTCTTCCCTCCATTGGGCAGTTCTTCAAGACCTGCTCCAGCGTGGATCCTTTCCATGGTGTGCACTCCTTCAGGAACAGACTGGTCCAGGATGAGCTGCAGCGTGAATATCTGGTCCTCTCCTTGGTCTCCAGGGAAATATGCTTTTATTTAGCTCAGTTCCTTTTCAGAAATAGCCCAGGACTGTCTCAGTCTGGATCATGTTGTGGCTGTGGGCAGTAAGTGCTGTTCAGAGGAAAAGGCAATGCTCACCGAGAGTCCACTGGCCCCAAACCGAGTGCCTTGGGAGGTACCTGAGTGTTGGTGTGGTTTTTCTGGTCCCTTCAGGGGATCAATTTATGTCCAGAAACATACGATTTGTTTGCTCCTACATTTTAATTTACAGTGGCCCATGCTCTTAAACAAAACTGTATGACTGCCCAGGAGGGTTTGAACTCCACACCTTTTTGTTTCTACTCTAAGCAGGAGCATAACAAGAGATGAGTATTTAAGAAGTCACAAAGTACTGTGGCAAGAATGATGGTGCAGAATATACCAGCACTTCTGTTCAGCCAGGATACACCCCCTGAGAAAAAAAATAATAGCATTTCTTTATCTCAGTTTGCTATTTCAGTTTCTCAAGGGCAAAATTTGTGTTCCTCATGGAGGCATTAATGAAAACATCACCAATTCTTTGTATCTTACTTAAGTGCTAAGAGGAGACTAGTGATGTATTACAAAGTTACATACATCCCTCGTGGATTACAGGTGTGCATTACAAACAAGTAATGCGACAGCTAGTTTGTGCAATTTTAAGTTACTTGTTTCAAAGCAGGCAATTAAAAACACAGCACACCCACATTATGATTTACTTTTTTTTTTAACTGGCATTACTCAGGATTGCAAGTACATGAAAACTTTCCAAATATTAGTAAATCTCTTTTTAAAATTCTTGAGTGTTCTTGAGAATGGTACCTGGCTGTTATTTGGATTCAAACATTCTTCTTACAGCACATCTTCACTTACAAGATATTGGGCTATATGACTTTTTCGTAGCAAGAATTAAATCTTCACCACAGTGGAAAGAGGAGCTGCCTGCAGCTTAGAGGGTAACCAAAATGTGATTTCTCTATCTTACATCAAGAGACACTCATACTCTCATACTCTGTCTCAAGTATTGATGAAAAAAAACAGGTGTTCTTTTGTTCTTCTTCATGAGCTAGATGAATACACTCCTGTTTAGTAATCATGAGAAATGGTACCAGTGAGAATAAAGTTTCCTGAAAATTCCTGTACTTTCTATTCTGTAGTAAATGAAAGATTAACATCATTTCTCAGTACTCACCTTTCTTGTCTTCATCCTTGATAGACTTCCAGATCAGGAAATACATTGTGAAAAGGAATTAATTTTCAGAGAGCTGGGAATGCAGAAAGAAATGTGACTAGGTTGAAAGAGCTGCACTGAAGTTGTATTGGCAATACTATTTTTAGGTAAATCTGTGTGCTGCACCTTTAAATAATGTTCTCTTCATTAACATTTTCTTAAATAATTTTTAAAATGTAATTTTATTCAGAGGGAGAATGTATAACATTCTCCTCCGTACTGGTCATTTGCATCAAAAATCATCAGTGTTTTTTGATCAGCATTTTTAATGTTACTGTACGATTCAAGCTCTGCAGCTGGCACAAACAGTGCTCTTGGGACCATCTTCTCTGTGTGAGGCACTGGTGCGATGAACCACAGCTCTTCTTACTCAGATATTCTTCACCCCATAGACAAAATCCCTGGGGTATATGTTCAGGTAGAATGTGAATATGGGGAAGAAGGTATTCCCTTGGGTCTTCTCTATCTCATTTGCTCCCAGCCCTTTTGGAGTGCTTCTTACCATGGGTGTCATTGGTGGAAGGCTTCATTAATCCCTCTGTAGATGGACTAGAGAGATCTCCAGACAAACCCATTTGTGTTCATCTGTAATTCCAGTGCACTGACAAAATTTGTCCAAATAGCGCTTGGAAAAAGGGTGATGGCAATTCTCCTGAAAGAGAAACAGCCTAAAAGAAGGTATCTCTCAGATCTCCCATTCTAAAATACTCGTTAGACCCAGTACACAACCACTACATAGAAAAGTATGTACTGGACATACCATGGCCCAAGCTAGGTGTCCTAGCAGTCCTGAGTGTTCATGTTCAGGATACACTAAAATAGTTGAAGCAGTGGCTGATAAGGGCATAAACATCACTGAAATGTGCATGTCTGTAAAATTTGTTAAAATAAAACAAGAAAAGGCATTTCATTGTAAACTTTTTACATGAAGTGAAAGACTATTTTGGTAAAGGCAGTTTGGATTTTATTGTCACTCAGTATCACATTCACTTTTGAATTTCATTTCTGGTTTGTTTTCGGTTTGTACTTGCATGCACTTGAGGTAATGGCTGCACAGGATCTTCCAATTAACCTCTGTTACCATGGGAAAAGAAAACAGATTAACATCTTCCATATATCCAGAATTTTTTCAGTGTTTCAAATCTATAAGGAATTTAGATTTAGATTTTAGATTTGTATTTTCAGGAGTAGATGCATTTCTTTGTCTATTAAACAAGATAGAACAAGCTTTCTCTATCTCTAGAAAATGCTTTTCTGTTCTGTGAGCTGAAACAAACAGATATATTCTAAATTTCAATAATTTAAAATACCCAAATTGCATGCCATATTAATCAATATTCCCCATTATTTTTTAGTGAGATATTTTTGGTTGCGTATGCTTACTGGTAAGTTCAGATGGGTAAATGCTGAACCTACCAGATGATATGGAACCAAGAACTCATTCAACAAAAAATAGGTTCAAACTTTGTGCATCTTGAGGTTCAATGATTCAAACACTTGCAGTTGTGATCTAGATCCTATTTGTCCTCTTTTTATATATATAAAAGATGTCAAACCAAAAGTGTGAGGATAAAAATAGTCTTTATTCAAGGTTAAGTTCAATTATCTTCACTGCAGCACTTGCAAATTTTTGGGAACAGGAAGGAAATAAAACAGTTTGTATTTTTTTGGTTCTTCAAGAATATTTCATGAACAATTCACACTTTCTACCTCTATTCTTTAGCTGTGACTTTAGACATTGACACATAGCTTGAAGAGAAGGGCTCTATTGCCTTAACTACATGTTTACGCTAAGTAGTTCTGTATTGTGTAAATTCAGCAGTGAACTATACCACATTTTGTTTGAGATATTCGGAAACCCACACTGCATTCAGAGTGCAAATTAAATGGCATAAAGTCAGTGTAGGAAGAGCTTTATTAGAAGCCATGTCAGGTCTCTGAGCAGGTCTGCTGGGAAATCTATTAAGTCACTTGAGAACTTGTATACTAATAGCTAATAGTATTTTGTCTTTTCTTATGGCCAGCCTAGTTCCTGAGTCTATACCATATATTAGATGGTCAGTACCAGAATTGGTATTTCTAAGACATCCGCAACATTTATTATAGAGTACTATGGAAACCTGGGTCTTACTTGATTCCTTAGTAGACGTGCTGGCTCAGCTGTCCCTGAAATCTGATTAATTGAATTGCCATGGGAATCATCTGCCTGGTGTTAATTGGGGCCTTAATGAGGAAGGTATGATTACTGTCTGCAGTGCATTTTGATATAATCAGAACTGGAAAGGTGGGGGAGAGAGAGCTATTTGTGATGTTATTATGACAATAAGGAAGCTGAAACCAACAAAACACTATGTACCTCAATAAGCTTATGAGGATTGGATGCGGTCTTCACTTGTGGCTGCTTGAAGTGAATCAAATCCCTAAATCCCTTTTTTAAGAAATCACCTGCAGAAAATGTGTGCTGGCACAGAAATTCAGCCTGAAAACAAAATAGGTTTATTAGAATGCATTATCTGACTGAAGGAACTCCTGGGTGAAATTCTGTGGTACTTATTATGCAAGAGGATAGGAGCCCTGGTGACTACAACAATGCCTTGTGACCTTAAAATAAGGACATTTCCAAGGAATAGGAGAGAATAAAAGATCTCACATTTAGGATGTTATATTTTCTGGTAATTTTCATAATCTTTCATTGCTTTACAGCTGAGTTCTATGTCCAGCATTGCAAAGTCTAAGCAGATAAAAATAGAAGATAATAGAAAAAGGAAAATATAAAATTATTTTCTTCTGTACTTTTTAGATGCTGCTATAGAATTGAAAGAAAAAAAATCTTGGCAAATTAATTTATGGAATAAAATAAAACCTACGTAGCAAGGAAGTGGGTTCCTATGCTTTCTAGAAGATGAAATCCTCATTCCATTATGTCACAGGGGAACTGTTCCAACAGCTCCAACTAGACTGAGATTTTTCCACATCTTCTCATAGTAGTTTTAATATTCAGTAGCCCA
Source organism: Numida meleagris (assembly GCF_002078875.1). Taxonomy (NCBI): domain Eukaryota; kingdom Metazoa; phylum Chordata; class Aves; order Galliformes; family Numididae; genus Numida; species Numida meleagris. The sequence goes on along the minus strand of NC_034409.1, from coordinate 185,127,476 downwards.
CTATGTCAATCAAACTCAATTCTGTTTCATCTCTGTGAACTTCTGTGAAGACACTCAGTGGAAAAAAGCTTGCATCCATCTTCCACTGATCATAGTTACCATGGAGCTGTCAGTCACTAGAGCAGAGCCATCACAGTTCAGGACCTTAAAACGTTTATCCTTTCTACTCAAGTGTGACTCTGTGAGTTTACTATTCCGTGTCTCACCCATGGAAAAACTTATATGGCTACCTGGAGACAAGAAATAGTTAATAATCTTCCAATTTCTAAAAACGAGTAAGGTTTATTCCAAGTCCCTAAGGAAGCACATCCCTTACTAAAGAATTTGGGAACATCACTATTTCTAGTATGCTATTTTTCCTTCAACTCTCTAATTGAGAGGTTCATTAAAAAGGGAAATAATAGATGCAGGAGGACGCAGAAAAAAAATTGACATGCAAAAAGCAAATACGGTGTATTACGGTCTTGGAAGGTACCAGTCTCTAAAAATCATATCATAGAATCACAGAATGGCTTACGTTGGAAGGGACCTCAAGGACCACCAAGTTCAAACCCCATTGCCACAGGCAGGGTTGCCAGCTTTTAGATCAAGTACTAGATCAGATTGCCCAGGGCCCCATCCAAATGGGCCTTAAGCATCTCCAGGGATGGGGCATCCACCACCTCTCTGGGCAGCCTGTGCCAGCACCTCACCACTCTCTCAGTAAAAAACTTCCCCCAACATCTAATCTAAATCTCCCTTCCTTTAGTTTAGAACCATTCTCCCTTGTCCTATCACTATCTACCTGTGTAAAAAGTTGATTTCCCTCACGTTTATAAACTCCCTGTAAATCTTGGAAGCCCACAATGAGGTCTCCCCACAGCCTTCTCTTTTCCAGGCTGAACAAGGCTAGTTCCTTTAGCCTGTCTTCACAGGAGAAGTGCTCCTGCCCTGGGTTCCCTCTGCCTCCAAGAAATGACTGCAGAATAAGCACTTTTGGAGAAGCTTCTCCAGAACACTTCAGTTTTCAGGCAAAGATGGAACACACAATTCAGGATAATATTCCCTTCACTGAGGCTGCTAATGGGAGTTCCTATGAAAAGGAAAGGCCCAGATTCAAACTGATGTGACTTAAGTATCTCAGCCACTACTAGGTGTTTTAATTATTAATTTCCTAATAATTGCTGAGTTTCCTTAGCTATGTGAGACATAGATGGTCTTATTTTAATGATTAATAATAAACTTTTCAAAGGTAGCGTTCAGGGAAAGAAACTGGATTGAATTCAGTGGATTATCAGGGACGGTGAGAAAACTCCAATATTAATTCTGGCATCGTTTGGAAAGAAACTCTTCCACATTTTGCTTCAGAAGAGCAGTTTTCTTTATCACGCAGTTCCAGCAATTAAGAGTTAAAATAATTATGTAAATTCAGAAGTAAATCAAAGACTCTATTTTGGATCAATTTGAGGAGTCAGGGTTTTGTTCTTCTGAAAACAAAGGGAAAAGTTAATTTTGGCTTAAATCACATTGCTATCCCATGGAAACTTTTCCTATCTACCCACCAAGCCCCAATATCACAGAACAGTGCATCAGAGAGCTTTTTTGTTGCTTTTTATTTCTTCATAAGTATTGGTTGATATCAGTGAAATCATACTCCAGGCCCTTTTCTGCATTTTCAATAGACAACAAAGCTTATTTAAAGCTACAAAGAAAAGGAATAAAATAATTGCAGACAGTTCTTGCTATCTCTATCAGTGCAAAAAAAAGTCCTGAGTAAGAAAAGAACTTGTAAGTTGCTAAGACATCACTTGGGCAGCTGTGAAGCCTACTTCTCTAGATGTCACAGCAGTATGACCAGTATGGAACCCACAAATAGACAAGTTTGGAGGCCGTCTTTTGTACACCAGAGTCTCCTGTTCCCACTCCCTTCTCCCATGATCCTTCTTCACCACCTCATTGCCCCATACTCCCCTGCAATGCACAGCCTGCTCTCAGCAACAGTATGTGTTTTCGCTCTGTCACCTCTCAGATGGCAGACGAAATAGAATAATGCAGATGCACTGATATTGTATATACACAGTGTCTCTGGAATAGCGCAATGAGACCATCAGTAATAGGGATTTCTCTGAAATACAGGGTTGATACTGCAGGAGAATTTGTGAAGATCTTTGAAGGCGGCAGTGTGACCTGCAAATTCTGCAGGAATCAGGCTGCAGAACTGGGACCTTCACAGAACGCTGTTCAGTCTGATCTTTGCATAGATTTATTTGCAGCTCATTTCTTTGTTTTGGTAGCAACAAATAGAACTATACATTTATTTGTTTGATTTAGAGACGATTTGTGCATCAGGAGGCACCAGGTCTAGACTCTTTCTCTGTTTTCACCCTTTGTCTTCCATGGCACACATAGGAAATTTTCTGCTTTAAATATAGCTCATTTGACTGAGAATTTTATTTTGTTTTCTTTCTTTTAATTATCACCATAGGATACCAGTTCACTGGAAGATCTGGGAAATATTCTGAGTTTCTCTTGGAAATAAACATAATAAAAAAGAAATAAAAAAGAAAAAAAGTAACCAACACAGAAACTACAGAACTTGAATTTGCTGATTCAGTCCTTGCACATATACTACTTGTTCACTGTAGACTCCTGTGTGCATGATCCAGAGTCTGTCATATTGATCAAAAAACATGTTCGTGGAATGACTGAAAAGTGAATTGCCTAACCTACAATCAATGTGCCACCTCTTCAGTCTCAGCAATGTTCCTACTCTCAGTACAATGTATACCAAAGCCCATTTTCCCTACTCTCTGTATCGCATCTTCCAACTCTGTAGAACCTCTGATTGTTTTTCTAATCTGACATACTTTTGCAAGTGCAGAGTATTATGGCTGAATTCTGATTGCTTTAGCCAAGTGTTTGGGAGCCACTTGGACAGACATCATTTTTATAAATTGTTGTTCAATCTTAAGCAACAGAGATGATCAAAACTCTCTCACTCAATGTGCTGGCTGAAAGGCACAATGAAAATTGTAATTCTGCAACAAGAACATTTCTGACAAGTTGAACTGCCTATCAGAAAAATATTTCCCATGTTACTCCTTGTATTCTTCACACTTATTTCTGGATATAGAATCATAGAATCATAGCATTAGCTAGGTTGGAAAAGACCTGCAAGATCATCCAGTCCAACCATCCACCTACCACCAATAACCCCACTAAACCATGTCTCTCAACACTATATCTAAATGTTTCTTGAACACCTCCAGGGACGGTGACTCAACCACCTCCCGGGGCAGCCCATTCCAGCACCTGACCACTCTTTCAGAAAAGTAGTATTTCCTGATGTCCAGCCTAAATCTCCCCTCGCGCAACTTGAGGCCGTTTCCCCTCGTCCTGTCACTAGTTACAAGAGAGAAGAGGCCGACCCCCAGCTCACTACAACCTCCCTTCAGGTAGTTATAGAGAGCGATGAGGTCCCCCCTGAGCCTCCTCTTCTCCAGACTGAACAATCCCAGCTCCCTCAGCCGCTCCTCATAAGGCCTGTGCTCCAGACCCCTCACCAGCTTCGTCGCCCTCCTCTGAACACGCTCCAGGGCCTCAATGTCTTTCTTGCAGTGAGGGGCCCAAAACTGGACACAGTACTCAAGGTGGGGCCTCACCAGGGCTGAGTACAGAGGGACAATGACTTCCCTACTCCTACTGGCAACACGTTCCTGATACAAGCCAGGATGCCATTGGCCTTCCTGGCCACCTGGGCACACTGCTGGCTCATGCTCAGCCGAGCATCGACCAATACCCCCAGGTCCGTTTCCTCCACACAACCTTCCAGCCACTCTGCCCCAAGCCTGTAGCGTTGCCTGGGGTTGTTGCGGCCAAAGTGCAGGACCCGGCACTTGGTCTTGTTGAACCTCATCCCACTGGCTTCAGCCCAGAGATCCAGCCTGTCCAGATCTCTCTGCAGGGCCTCGCTACCCCCAGGCAGATCGACACTTCCTGCCAGCTTGGTGTCGTCTGCAAACTTACTGAGGGTGCTCTCAATGCCCTCATCCAGGTCATCAATAAAGATATTGAAGAGGACAGGCCCCAGCACCGACCCCTGGGGAACACCACTCGTGACCGGTCGCCAGCTGGATTTAACTCCATTCACCACTGCTCTCTGGGCCCGGCCCTCCAGCCAGCTCCTTACCCAGCAAAGAGTGCACCTGTCCAAGCCACGGGCTGCCAGTTTCTCCAGGAGAATACTGTGGGAGACAGTGTCAAAGGCTTTGCTGAAGTCTAGGTAGACCACATCAACAGCCTTTCCCACATCCATCAGACGGGTCACTCGATTGTAGAAGGAGATCAGGTTGGTCAAGCAGGACCTGTCCTTCACAAACCCATGCTGGCTGGGCCTGATCCCCCCGGCTGTCCTGCAAATGCCACATGATCTCCTTCAGGACAATCTGCTCCATAACCTTCCCTGGCACCAAGGTCAGGCTGACAGGCCTGTAGTTCCCCGGATCCTCCTTATGACCCTTCTTGTAGATGGGAGTCACATTGGCAAGCCTCCAGTCTTCTGGGACCTCTCCAGTTGACCAGGAACGCCGATAGATGATGGAAAGCGGCTTGGCTATCTCCTCCGCCAGCTCCCTCAGTACTCTCGGGTGGATCTCGTCCAGCCCCATGGACTGGTGGCAGTCCAGGTGGAGTAGTAGGTCTCTGACCATTTCCTCCTGAATTATGGGGGGTTTATTTCACTCCCCATCTGAGACTTCCAGGTCAGAGAGTAGAGTGCTCTGAGGACAGCTGGTCTGGCTTTTAAAGACAGACGTAAAAAAGGCATTGAGAACCTCAGCCTTTTCATTGTCCTCAGTGGACAGTGGATATAGGTGCAGAATGTGACAGACAGCAAAAGGGAATGATTGGGGTTTGAAGAGGATATAATCAGTGAAGGGTGTGGAATGACACTGCATTGGAAATGTAGAGCAGAAGGTATGTACAGAGAAGGGGAAAGAGAGGTGACATACCGTGTTACACAAGGAAACCTAGAAACAAAGCAACATTTCAGCTGCATGCTTCACAGCTCACGTTTACTCATTACTGCTTAAATATCAAATGCTGAAACACATCTGGTGAAAATTGCATTCTGATGCTTTAAGAAAACATATAAAACCCCATGAAACAATGAGAACCCGATGTGAAAATAGCTGAGGGACTCTCTTTAATTAACTTGATTTTCAGGAAAAAATAAGAACTTGTTTTGCCTATCACTGAACACCAAATATACTCACTGAAAACCAAGACTTGCCCAATGCAGGATCAAGTTCATAAAATTATGCTTTCAAAAGAACTACGAAGCTAAGAAAATGGCTAAGATAGCAGAGAGTATTTGTTCAAAGCAGTGTATCACCCTGTGAGAAGCAGATTGTGATTGATTCTGCTCTCATAATTCAAATCATCAAGTCATATCCCCTAAGAAAGCAGAGGGAAGGATTGGCATTTTCTATCATCTGTTCCTTATGAGCTGACTAAGCAGGGCTTGCCCACTTGGGCTCTCACTTTGCCAAGGCAGAAGAAAAGATGTCCTTCCTCAATGATTTCATCAGCACTTTAAAGCTGTGCAAACACACCTCTGCAGGGGGTACCTGCACAAGTGGGAAGCTCTGCAGGAAGAGTAGCAGCTTGTATTAGTACCATTCCTTCTGGAATAAGGCCAGCAAGGAGAATGGGAACAAAAAGACTAACAGTAATGCTGATAATATAGCTGATCGTACTTTTCCAACAGAAACATTAGTTGGCATGTGTGCTGTGCCAAAATTGCTGAAAAAAATCTATTAAGGGTTTTCCTTTTTGGAGGACAAAGAATTTAATTTTAACTTAGTCATTTTGTGAAGGATCCACCTCTCTTAATTTGGACATTTCAAAGTTAGAGGTTCAAGTCTCGACTAATCACCCTAGATTGCCTTCATAATCAAGTGGGGAAAAACTATACCTTCAAGTGCAACTCATGTCATCATAAGAGAAATGTCTAAGATATACCCCAGTTTCCAAAATTTCATCCTCCTAACTGCAAGCCTAGCCAGTGTCTATCAGCAGACTAGTCTGTAGCTGAATCAATACATCAACATTATTTCCCGCTTTATATTAGTTTGTGGTTCTTCTGAATTCCTTTCTCACAGGAATTCAAAAAGATTCATTCCATGAGATTTTCCTGAATTTATTACCTCTTTAGTTAATTAAGAACAGAGTCATGCAATCAAATTTGTCTATTCTGAGAAATAAGAAAAATGACCCAGTCTAACCTAAGGATGATTGCCAAATTAGCAGCAAAAGAAAAAGAAAACCCACCACCACTGGAGAAATCCATTTCCATATTGAATGTTTACTGGCCTGCTATTAATGTTTGGTAATTTCCTAACTAATTAATTTGTGTAGTAGGAGATGGAAATAATAGGCTTGTGTATGAATGCAGAATACATAATAGAATGTATTAACATTGGCCAGAAAATATTAGATTTGGGATTTTATTTAAGAAAGCACAGATTAAATCATTATTAAGAATTTATTGCTGTATACAATAGGATCTGGATTTAGGCTGCTAAATCCAGATTCACAGCTAAAAAGCCAGCAAGTGATAGGAAATAAACCATATAGGCAATATCATGTGGGAAGGGAAGGCCCAAAAGGAATCTTAGATACTATTTCACCACTTGTACTTTGACTAACCTGAGGGCTCTTCTTATATCAACTCTGAGGCTGATAATGATACTCTGTGCCTGGAGCAATAAAGAAGAGAGGCAGGGGAGCCACTTTTTCATTCTTTTTATTCTCCAGGGTAATCACAGATGCAGTACAACAAAAGAGGGTGGATTGGAAAGCCATCCATCTCTAGGACTCAAATTAATGGCCTTACACATATAACACAAAGGCTGTGTTCTTCTATTAGTCCCTTACCTGTTACATTTTGAGGAGAAAAAATAAGCAGAATAAAGCAAAAGAAACACCAGGGCTGCTTCCGAGTTGACCCTTTCTGAGAAATTTATTTTGAATGCTAATTGTTAAAGAGAGGAACCATAACAAGCAGTGCTGCACAGAGCTGCTCCATTGAAAGGCCATTCAGAAGCTTTAGAAGGACAGTCGCTATTTTTCCAGGAGAAACTCGAACAATGGCAGGTAGCAGACAGCAGAAAAATAGAGGATGATATCCAACTGATATTATAGCTAGAGCCTGTAAAAGGAGGTAGGGCTTTGGCTTCACTTACAGAAGATTTTATTTATGGTTTACAGTTTTTGCACCATATAGTTCATTGTCAGATTCATTTTGATTGTTTCAAGTGTACAAAATCTAGGAAGGAGTCTAAATGTAAAGACATGAAGGGTATTTACACTGCCAACAAGTCTGCAAGGACCTGCTGCTTGCTACAGAAAACTCCTCTTTCTTTTTCAAAGTTAATACAAGTAAAACTTACTAAAGAGGCAATAACTATGCAGCAAAGTCTTAGTTGTGGCAATCCCCTTGTGTAATAGGAAAATGTGTCGAAGTAATAGCCTGATATTGTCAAGTTCAGCTGCATTATAAGAATAGTCCTGATCATTTCATGTATTTGCTCTTTAATATGAGCTGAAGACAGATTATTACACTGAAAAACAGTGTTTTGCCTTCCTGGAGATAAATATGACACATTCTTAGTACTGCTGCCTGGAAAAGCCACCAAAGATGAAGCAGACAACTGGGTGCATCTGTAGGTTTTCAAGCAAATGCATAGAAAAAAAAAGAAAGTTATAAGAATTCTTTAAAAATAAAAAGGTATAAAGTTGTCTCCATTTGCCTTCTGCTTTCTTAGGCTTGGCTCTGGTTTATGCAATTTATTAATTTTTAAAGGAAAGCTGAAAATCCCATGTAATCTTGTTTCCCAGATAGCAGGGAAATACACAGAAGGTGTTACCATTCATATTTATAAGGGGAGGAAGTACCACTGTGACAAGGTTGACCGACCTCATACACAACATAGATCCATAGGAATCCTTTGACTGAATTCAGCATTTAAATTCTAAACAATCTTGTCAGATAACCCATGAGAGCCACTAAAATGTTGGTGCAAAGATTAGTTACACTTTGTTTCAAAAATGAGAGTCTAATTCCCATTTTGCTTGGTTTAGTTTCCAGCAAGTGGCTCGTGTTGCTGCCATGCCTGCTGCATGAAGACTGCTTTCCTCCCTGGAGTGAATGTTGCCTGTGTGTAGCCTCTGGTGAGGGGAAACTACCAGAAACCATGTACAAGACAAGCTGCAAAGGATGCCTGAACATGGAGGTCAGCGGAAGTGTGCACTCGTAGGTCTCTCAGCTTCTGCTTTGGAGGTAGAGCCCACTCCAAGAAGGGCAGCCTCCACTCTTTGCTCCTGCATGCTGAATTTTCCACTTCAGCGTAGAAAGCTTTTACTTATGCTCTACTTACAAGGAGAACCACGTTGCTCTTCATCTCGTTCATTACATACTATTTCTTCAATCCCTCTGTCTTTTCTCTATGGATTAGTAATAATTTTGAGGGATCTTTTATTTGTATAGGACATGGCTAAAAACAATGGGGCTGTGAAAGGGACAACAACTAAGCCTTGCATAACCTCCTTGGACTACTACGTGGCACCTATAGCCAGACTATTTCTCTTCTGATTATTATGGGCTGTTTACTGCACATAGATAAACTGTTCCATAATATCATGTAAAAGTCAAAGGAAACTTTATGTAATTTATATTACACGAAGACTATTATTTGTATCAATCTCAATAGCATTTTAATCTGAACAGGTACCAGGTTAGTCGGGGAAATTTATTTTCCATAATTCCATATTGCTTGCCATTAGTTATAATGTCTTTTTTATTTCCTTATTAGTCAAGCCTCATACCAGCTGTTTTGTTGTTTTGCCTAGGCTAAATTTGAGACTGATGAGACTGTAATTCCCTATGTCTTCCCCCTTCCCCTTTATTTAGAATTGGCACAGCTTTAGCTTTCTACCACTTGGCTTCCTCACAGCTGCAAGATTTATTGGACAACAATTTAAAAAGAAAGGCTGTTAGGAGCTAAATTAAAATGTATACAATTGTTACTTAATTCTTGAAACTCTATTTAGTTCTCTCATGCTAAAAATTGAACTATATAGAATTTAATCTGCACACAGAACACATCCTTATGCATTTGCATGAAACAAGTAAATATACTTTTAAAAATATTATAGGAACAACACATGTACTTAGATATGCATACACAAAACTAATCTGATTTTGCAGATTATGGCACTTATGTATTTTGTCTGCTGCGTTATTTCTGAAATATGTAAACTGGCAAAAAATAGAAAGAATCAATACCATTGCTTTGACTATTAAAAAGAAAGCAAATTTTGCAAGAGGGCTTAGAAAATATACAGTTTGGAAATGTAAATACACGTTCCTCTTACTAAATGTAGTATATTGAAATTTTTTTTAATGTATCTCAAAGTCTTATTTTTTTCATAACAACCTCTAGAATGAGAAAAGAGTGTCTGATGAAGAATATTTTATTCCACTCTCCTAAATTTTTATTGTTATCTATTTTCCCATTTCCATGAAGTATGAGAATACTGCCACGTTCAGAAGTCTTGCTTCTTGAATATGTTACCATCTTTAACTGTTATACATTTCCTTGTGTACTAGTTTCCATTAAAGATATTATTAGAACCCTGGATTATAATGTAAATTTGTTGCTCTACACTATCTGTATTTATTTTATTATTTTGAACTGACAGCCATAGCAAAGAAAGCTAAAGCTAGATTGATTACTAGATGTATTTTATGTGTGTGTAAGAAAATAGTGTATATTTATTCAAATGGAAGGAGACAAAGGAAATACACATGTTCTTTTTGTATCTCTTAAATACTAACATTTCCTTTTAAAATATATTGAGCAACCCTCTGTTGCTTTTATAAGAAATGTTTGCATTTTCCCACATATCAAGTTTCTCTCCTTGATTATGTATTTGTTATTGTTCAGGTGACACGAGTTTTTCCTTGTTGCTTGCTTTTCCTTGTCAGCTTGGCCCTGCAAGACAAGAGACCAGGAGCATCCAGTCTCATGTGATTTTGGAGTACAACTGAACAATCCAGATTCTACAGACAAAACGGGAAGGCAAAGTTTGGAGAATCACACATCGGTGGCTGCAGATGATGAAGCAGGGTTTGACAGACAGGTATGGGAAAGGACCCCATGAATCCCAGGAGTTGGATTAGATGATCCTTACAGGATATTCTATTCTTTCTGTAATTCTAGGATTAGGTGCAGCAGGGATAAACTACCTGCAGAGCTTCATAGTTCATAGAATCATAGTTCATAAAATCATAGAATCATGGAATCATAATCAGGATTTGTTTTTGTTTAGCCCAAGATTGCTTTTCAATCTTTCCCAAGTAATTATACTTTCCTATTATATGCAGCCTTGTGATTTTTCTACCATTCTTATCTTTATATGCATTTGGGACAAGACTTTTTTTAAACTTTGTCAACTGCTATGTTGTATGGCCCAGTGTTGCCCATCTTTGTTATTTTACTTTAAGGCTTGGGAGTTCTAGGGGATTATTTAAAATCCCAGATCTTTGAAATGCTAGTTATATTATTTTTAGCTGAAAAAAAATAAAAGACCCTGCAAAGTTTCCAACCTTGCTTCAAGTCCATTTGGGAGAACTGATAAAAGTATACACTGAATGTTCATAAACTTCAAGGGAGATAATGAATACTGTAAATATTTTCTCATTGTTTCTGATTCAACCTTGCCAGTCTTATGTATAATCAAGTTGAAAAGATTTAAACTTCCAGAGTTGAAACACTGGTATTTTTCAGTGCAAGGACCTGCACTTTTCAGAATTATCTCAACAGCTGAAAGCCTGAGGAATCTTACTGTGTAGGGTTGGTAGGGAGTTAAAGGAGATTTAAACTACCCTTTAAACATGCAGATCCCACCTCCACTTCATAGTAAATCTTTGTCACCACGGCAGAGACTTACTTTGCCATATGGTGAGTTTATGAAACAGATATCAAGAGCAATATGAAAGGAAAGTTGTGATGTTGCACCTCATGCAGCAAGTGAATTCCTCTCCCTGACTGAAATCCTGTGATACATGATCTGTCATACATTCACCATTCCCCCTAGTCATTATATGTATTGTCATCTTCTCTTCTTCCATCTATATATTATATATAAATATTTTTGTTTTCCATCTGTCTCTGTATGCATGCAACTAGAGGTAGAAGGACAATTTCTGGAGAATCACAAGAGAATGCCAGTTTAACTAGGTTGTGGGCAAGCAGTATAGAAATTGTTTTGTGAGTGGTACATCCACCCCTCTCAGGTGTAAAGCTGAAACCCTGGAGAATTTGTAAATTCCTAGCAGAAGACATTGGCAAGGCAATATAAGCTTTGTCTACAGTGCATGTCAGCTATATCTTAGGAAAATAATTAAACGCTTTATTCTGACTGGGAGAGGTAATAAAAGTAGCAATTATATGGTTTTGGTACAGGGTATGTAAGCCTACAAAGAGCTCATATACTTGATTCCAGGAATGGGAAGCTGAAAGATTCCAAGAGAAGAGAAACTGGGTTAAATGAGGCAAAAGATGCCTCGTATAATAAAAGACCTCCACTATCCATAATCACAACCACAGACACCCATGCAAGGTATGATACAGATGGCTTGCCGTTCATGCTATGATCATACCGCCCTTTTGCAGAGTAGGCAAATCCTTGATTCTCTGAGGTTGTTCCTCATTATCTCATTGAAAGACTGCCGTCAAGCTTATTAATCACTCCAACTTCCAGTAATTCGGGTTCTGTACTTACCTCTGCAGAAAGAGGCTCAAGCTTATTTCACAGAGCTGCCAAACCACAATCCCATTTTAAGGAGGGTTTGTCAGAAAGTAAAATGGCAGCAATATCGACAGTAGCCAACAGTGGTGGTGCGTGACATCAATGAATGCAGAGCCTATTTAAAAGCTCACGTTAAACCCCAAATGCAAGATCAACAACACGTTTCCAACCAACAGTTTGCATTTTTCCTCACTATTTCCTCTGACAAGGACCCATTTTTTAAATGTGTAAGATGAGGCATGAGTGATGGAGCAACTATGCTAAATAAAATCAGTTTAGCATTTGACAGAATGGATTTTGGCCACTAATCATTGAATTTGACTGTAGTCAAGAGGACAAAACATGTTTTGTTCTCTTAATCATTTGTGCATGCACACAAGTATGAAAAATGCATTCTTCCATCCAACTGGGAAGCTATAAACTCACCCTTTTAATCCTCTCAGCAAGAGCATGTGTAGTTTTCCAAATATAACTTGTTACGAACAGTGGATTGGCACATCACTGCGAGGGAAAAAAAAACAACCCGAAAGTCAAGCTACATTAGGAATATGGGTGAGAACGAGTAGGCAGTTATAATTCCTGTTTGTTAAACATGCATTACTGGATAGGTTTAGGGACCTCAAAATGTGAAACACTGGAGCAGAAGTAAAGTAATGCCTCTTATTAGGATAATTTATTATTATTTGAGAAGCCTGAGAGAGCTGGAGAACTGTCACAGCAAATGGAAATTGTCTTTGCTAATATAAATTAATTATGACTCCAAAGAAGTACAAATGGGAATAAGCAGAAATATCTAACATCAACATGTAAGACAGCAGAAGAATGACATCCAAAGATCCAGCTCCACTTTCAGTGACAGCATGAACTAATCAGACTAGAGAGGCCAACAGAGCTCAATTTGTCTCAGCTTTCCTCTTCTCTTAGATCTTGCAGACGGTTGATTTCACACATCAGATACTTGCCAATTGTGCATGGTAGCCACGGTCTAATTTAAGATAGCAAGTCTCAGAAGATCTTTCAAATTGTATTTCATTTATCACGTATATATGGATGTGTGTGTATGGGCATGGTGCTGTTCTCAAGAGGCCTGAATACTTGGGTATCAGCTCTTCCTTAGACACAGAAATTCCTTCTAACATCCGTACATAGACAAAGACCAGTGTGTGTGCTGCACACATTTCTCTTCATCCTTGCAAAACTGAGGTAGTCCCTTAACTGTATCCAGCTCTCTCCATTTAAGAAAACTATATCAATTGCAGTCCCAGACACACCTTGAAGGCACTCCAGCAAACTAAAAAAAAAGCCCTGAATACTTTAAAATTTTACATGATCTTGGGGTACTTACTTCAAATTTACTGGCAGGATATAAATTAGCAGTTCCTGGCTAGATAAGGATATCCCCAGACAATGCAGTGGACTGTGTTTTCAACAGCCCTGACCCTGTACGCCAGAGCAGAGTGACAGAGAAATCCAGTTCAGGTTTTGAAGGCAGTACAGCTACATTAACACATTTCTGTGCTTTACAAAATGTGTGCCTCAGCAACGCTGATCATCTTGGTTATTATATGAACCACCAGCCCTGGAGACACTAGTCCCAATGTCCATCTGGGGTGAGTTTCATCCACTGCTACTCTCGGAGTAGAAATACTCTATTTAACACATCTGTACATGTTTCTGATGAAAGCTGGAATAATGCTAGAAATGCTAAACTGTGCTCCTTTTCAGACATCAGATGGATAATGTAGAAAAAAAGTTGAACGTAATTCTAAACTCTCTTTGTGTGCTGATATTCTGGACTATTTTGTGGGATGAAATGGTTAAAAACAAAAAGTCTTTTTGGAGCAACTCTAGTTAGACTTTTACAGTACTTCGCATCAGCAGCCTACTGCACTTCATCTCCCTCCACAGTTCTGCCTATATATCCAAGGAGTTTTTGCGGGCAAAAAAGATAGATCGTTTTCCTGACCTCGTGATGAAGGACCTCTGTTTACTTCCATATTTTGTTTTGAATAACACAAGAAGGAACCAAGATATGTCAAGTGCTGCTTCAAACTGTCACGTTAGCAGGGGACAGTATGTGCACTCTCAAACCAGTGAGTGTTAACTGTAAGAGTACCATTTCTCTGGGCTGTCCTTTCCAGTTAAACATGGGGAAGTTGTGAAAACAAATACTGCTAACCATAGATAAAATTGAGTATCCTGCCCCAGTTTCATATACTGTATGGGAAAACAGAAATTGTTTCTATCAATACTGGGAAGCTCCTTGCTTGAGTACGTAGTTTCTGTGATTAATTAAGCTCTGACACTACTGGATAAAGAGTATTTTTCTCTAGAAATTGATAGTCTTTTGCATCTCACAGTCAAGCAACAATATAAGCAATACTACAGAGGACAGGTTTTTATTTTATTAATACCTTACCGGCTCTCAGCAGATCAGGAGACAACTCTGCTGGGGAGAGTTAAAAAACACATAAACATAGCCCTTGTCTGAATCTACAGCATACAAAACAGGAAATGACCGCATTTCTGGAAGTATTTTAGATTATTTCAGGAGTAAACATCCAGAAAGAAAAATACCTACAGCTCAATTGTACTGCCTGAACACAGGCCTCTAGTGCCATTTGAAATGTTCAGTGGTTATGAGACCTCTGCTGAGGGCTAACTGATATCACAAAATGCTTATGGGAGATCCATCACCATCCAAAACATATGAGAGATCCTGGGACATCCAGGTCGTCTCAGCTAAAACTGAGAGGTAAGAGGAATTTGATTAGCAAGAGGAATTTGGTAAAAGGAATTTGATCAGCAAGTGGATAAAACTAATTTTAATGAAAAGAGATGACAAGAAGATTTTCTAAAACAGTTGAAGAGTTGCTAGTCGTAAATACTGTAAAATGATAGTAAACAGTTTCTCCAAGCCAGATATTTAGTTTGCTTACAATAATATATGTAATAACTTATACCTGATGATTGTAACTAACTACCCTGGCCAAAGTTATAATTATAAAGAATAACATGCAGAAACAATGCTGCAGCTACCATAAAATACAAGTTGTGAATAATAGCTTTATATTTAGATTTTCTGTGGAACTTTAACATTTTCATGTAAGATGAAAAGATCCTGCACAGAAAAAGAGATCAAGCTGAACAAACAGTATGATTAAGACATCATTTACTGGATTTCATAAAAAAACACCTTCCTTTAAGTGAGCTACAATACATTGCTTTTTATCAATGAGATTTATGTTTCCTTCCACTGAATTCAATGTGTTCAAGCAGAACTACATCCTTTCATAATATCAAAGAAACTGAAAGAAGAAAAAGAAATGTCTCTTCAGTACTTTTCAGTGGGTAAAGTAAATCTCTCCCTGGCCTGAGCTATGCATTCATCAGCATTAAACAGAGCCAGCTGTGTGTCTTACAAAGGCAGAGTTGCTTTTTGTCTTCAAAATTGCTTGGTAAGAGACATGACGGTTATACAAATGTGCTCCTGAATAGTTTCCTACTGTAAAGACCAGACTATTAGGGTAACTTTGGTCACCTCCAGATAACCCTGAGGAGTTTAGTGAGGGAGACAGACTGTGGAAACTAACCAAATGGAAGAGTGCCTGTTTAGGATGCTTATGAACTGATCACTCCTAACTGTCTCTAAAGCATTAAAAAACCCAGCAAATTGCCAAGGTGAAGTATCATTCCCTTGAAGGGAACTCATTTATCATTGCGTTTAAGAACTTGGGCTGTCAGCCTCGATAAATGAAATGGTCCATTGATATAACTCAAGTCACTGATGCGTGGCTCCAAAATGTAATGCTTAATTAGGTGTACTAAATTAACTTATTTTTATGTAAAGTGTTTATGTTTTATGGAATGAGCCATTTAATTAAAAGGGCCCAAGTAGAACATTGTCTCATATCAAAGGCCTGCCCTTTAATTGCAAGAAAAATTCCAAACTGAAAAACTAAATCAAGGAAACCACAGGAAAATTAACTGTTGTGAAGATTATTATCTCCTCAGCATGCATATACGCTCTAATTAATTTATAAGAAAGTCTTTGAAACTATTCTAGCTGTAAAACTGACATCTTTCTTTGGTCAATTCAGGCCTAGTATTTAGGATATGGTGAAAGGCAGAAATTCATAGTGCTCCATCTGCTACACCTGATCTGCTACAGGCTAGAATGAGTTGAGAAAGATAAACTTCTCTGGTATTCATCCCATTTTAAAATGTTTATCCAAGGTCAATATGATTCATTGCTTTTTAGAGATACTTGCTCTCTTCATTGCCTATAGAAGAATTAAAGACTATAGAAGACTAAGAATTATATACTATACAGTTTCTAATGTTTGTTTGTTTCTTTGTATGTTTTTTTTTAATTAGCCACTACAGCCAGTATGATAAAGGCTTAATGACATACAGATGAGCTAGGAACACAGAACCTATGATTTTACATCAAGTCACTAGCTAGTCTATTCCTTCACCTTTTTTCAAATTTGGAGACCCCCAGGAGGGCAGTCTTGGAACCTTTGCTTCTGCTGACTCACTCTACTGGCTCAGGAGATAGGAAATACTAATGGCAAATTAGCAATAAACATCTCAAGTCTTTTCCAATGAAGATTTCTGATATTTCAAAACCTTCAGTATTACTAGCTAGTAGGTAGGCCAAAATACCAGTAAATATCACCATTAGATAGAGAGCTAAAAGTAGTATTTTTATGAATTAAAGGTTAACATACAGAAGGTAATTTTTTATGGTTAATCCAAATTTTCTGTAAGAGTGTACTGTTGATGTTAGATAGGAATTCAAAGTTACTGAATTTCTGAAAAATCTTAAGAAACATATTAATAAGAAGACATATCTATTGCCTATATAAATAGATATTTCAACCAATTTGTTCCACAGCAATTTTCTAATTTAAATGTTCAAGTTCATTGATTTTCATTAATGCATATTAAACTTCATCTGTATATGAAGACCAAAAGCAGAACTAAGACTGATTGTATGTTGCATACAAGTCTATTAAATCACAAAGAAGACTGAATACTATAAGGATTCAAAAGCACAGAAACTTCTAATAAAATTGTAAAAAAAAAACCAGATCTGTTACTTGCTGGAAAATGTATTTTCACAACACCCAATAACAGCCTTCATAAGTGTAAATCATATCTTAGGAAAACCCCTACATTTCAGCCTGGAGAAGTCTCTGGGGAGATCTGATAGTGGTCTTTCAGCATCTAAAGCGGGGGGGGGGGGGGGGCTAAGAACAAAAGGGTCAGACTCTTTAGCAGGGTCTGTTTGTTGTTTCAAGCTGAAAGAGAGGAAATTTACACTGGAAGTATGGAAAAAGTTTTCTACAATATGGGTAGTGAAGCACTGGCACAGGATGCCCACAGCGGTGGTGGAAGCCCTGTTCGTACACAAATCTTTAAATACACATAAATCTTCAAATACACGAGTACTCTCCATTGGTATAACATTTTGCCTCACTGTGACCTCTGGGTTTTATCCTATAAATTAGTCAATGTGAATGGAACCTAGTGACCGCTGGAAAGGCTCTGTTGTGGGCCAGAAACTCAACCCCATGTAGCAAGTCAGAGGAACAGAAGTGAAGACTTGAAAAAAATTTGAGACCTTCTTACGAACACGTAACTAAATTTGATCCTCCTTAGCAAGGTTTCTTTATTCTTTTTCTTTTTTTTTCATTCTAAACTGCAAATTCACAGTCAAAATGACTGAAATGGCCAGTGAAAGTGGTTGTGGTTGCATGTAGTCTTGCATCACCTCCCAGTTCCTCTTCATTTTCTTTGTTCATTTAATCATACCATAATTGTTCCATAATTTTTTTCTGCTGTCCTCTTCCGCAGAACAAATTTTGCAGCCAGCCCTCCTCCAGCTATTTTCCATCCTGGTCACAATGTTCTGTAGCTATAAAACCGTGAGAGTGTACCTCTGGAAACTGTGTGTCATTTCTAATTAATCAGTTGATCATGTATATAAAAATGATCACCACTATCAGTGAAAAGAATTTCACATAACAAGGCCTAAAATGTAACACTGCAGTCCTCATGGAAAACTTAAAATTCTCCAAAATTCTGAGTTAAAACTTCCTGCTCAAGACTGAGAATGAGCAGATGTGTTTTTCAGCTTGCCCTGGAACATGGTTCATAAATTTGTAAACCAAGAAAAATTCAAACTTTCAGTGCCTGCTTAATTCTGCCTTTAAAAAAAAAAAAAAGAGATTGACAATAAGAAGCCAATGTTCATCTCAACAATTTTCTTTTTGTCTTAGAACTATTCAACTCTCATCTCCCAGATATCTCTTTTTCAGATGAGGAAGCTAATTCTACAAACTTTGGTCCTCGTATAGTTGAATTCAGGTGTTTTTTTGTTTTTTTTTTTTTGCAAGATAGCATGGCATCATCCCTGTTTTATGGGTAAAAAACTGAGACACTGAAAGTGTAAGGGAGAGATCAGAGCACCTCATTAAGTACTTCTAATTTAAGTATTTAGGCATCTCAGGATTAGGACTCAGATTCATCTTAATTTTAGGCAGCAAGCTGAAGCTCCTAATTTATAAGGCTATTTATCTTTGTTGATTTTTGTTGTCAAACAACTGGGATAGGTTTCATCTGACTGAACATTTGAATGACCCTCTGGAGGACAGTTAAGCTCCTGTCTGCGATTTACTCTACAGTGCCCAGTGTGCAGTGGAGTGAATCCATGCATTTATGCATGGATCCAGAGGTCTCAGAATATCTAAATTTGGCTTCCATGCTTCCTCTCAAAAGGAGTATCTGGAAGTCTCCCTACTGGGTGTCAGGCATTCCTGAGCTTAAGCACTCTTAGCCACTCTGCCAGTGGGCACAGAACATCCAATGTCACCCATATGCCAAATCCTTCAACTGCCTGAGAAATGAAAATCAGAGCATGCTCTCCCATGTCCTTATTGAATGGTCTTACAACTGGGATTCTCAATTATGCTCTTTCTTCTTTTTGCCATCCTTTTGGTCCTAAGACTGCATCATTTTGGCATAGCTTCTGAAGAAGCTCTCAACCTACTTCTGTAGCCTCCTACTTTGAGCACTGCAATGGGATATGAAACCAAGGAGAATCAAGAACAGTCTGGTACATCCCCACTTTGTGAGTGATCTGAGCTGTTGATTTTTTTTCTTTTTTTTTTTTTTTCAATAGAAGATCTCTTTCACAGGCTGATTTTGAATGAGATTACTGTGCTACATGTTGTAGTCCATGTTCTTGTCATGTGCAGAGCAATGCTGACAGTTTGGCCTCACTGCAGACTTCAACAGAAATCAGTTTGTTCTTTTTGTCATCCAAGTAATTTAAAATCTCAGGCAAGCCTGATGGTAATGCTTACTAATCTGTGCTGCTCCTGGATCTGCATGGAAATAATTCAAAAGGCAATTCAAAGCTGAACCTTAACGAAAATTTAATGGACATAGGAGTAGTATGGACTGCCAGGATCACTGTCATGGCCCTGAGGGCCCTGCTAGGCCACGCTCTGCCCAGCCTCCCTAGGGCCTCCAGAGACCTTTCCTGTGACACAAGACCCCAGTTCAGCCTAGGCCAGAGTTCTCTCTCAGTTCCTATCCCAGTGGTGTTGTAGGATGCTGGTCTCCCATTCCCCGCAGTGCTGCCATAGGCCCCACTGATATGGGCTCACCTGTAGGTCAACACCCAAGCCCAGCCTCAGCCTGCTTCTGTCCCCATAGAGGTGATCAGGGCTGGGGCTGGCTGGATCAGCTGCCTCCTGGTCTGCCTTGCCACCTGGGGAGACTGCAGGCATCTCAGCAACCTGACAATTACCTCCTTGAACTTTGTTGTCTGTTAAATTCCTTTTTTAAGCATCAAAGGGGACATTTCAGAACTCAAAGTGGTTTATTTGAAGGTACTTGTGTTGCACAGGATTTTTAGAATCATAGAACAGCTTGGGTTGGAAGGGACCTCAAAGATCATCTAGTTCCAAGCCCTGCCATGGGAAGGGTTGCCAACCACTAAATTAGGCACTCAATCCAGTTGCCCAGAGCCCCATCCATCCAACCTGGCCTTGAACACCTCCAAGGTTGCGGCAACCTCTCTGGGTAGCCTGCGCTAGTGCCTCACCACCCTCTAAGTGAAAAATTTCCCCTGACATCTAATCTGAATCTCTCCTCTTTTAGTTTAAAAACTTTCCCCCTTGTCCTATCACTATCTTCCCTCCTGCTTATAAGCTTCCTTTAAGTACTCAAAGGCCACAATGAGGTCTCCCCAAAGCCTTCTCTTCTCCAGGCTGAGCAAGCCCAGCTCCATCAGCCTGTCTTTGTAGGAGTGGTGCATCCTTGTGGCCCTCTTCTGGACCCACTCCAACAGCTATGCATCTTTCCTGGGCTGGAGGCCCCAGATCTGCACACAATACTCTAGATGGGACCTCATGAGGGCAGAGAGCAGAAGGAGACAGTCCCCTCCCTTGCCCTGCTGCCACCCCTCTGCTGGTGCAGCCCAGGATACTGTTGGCCTTCTGGGCTGCAAAGCACATACTGTTGGCTCATGTTCAGTTTTTCATCTACCAAAACCTACAAGACCTTCTCTCAGGGCTGCTCTCAGTGAGTTCTTCTCCCAGACTGTACATATAACTGGAATTGCCACAACCCAGGTGCAACACCCTGCACTTGGCCTTGTTAAACCTCATTAGTGAGGCTCATGTGAGTGCACTTTTCAAGCCTGTCCAGGTCCCTTTGGATGGTGTTGCTTCCTTCTACACCACTCAGCTTGGTTTTGCACACAATCTTGCTGACGGTGTGCTTGATCTCATTATCTATGACACTGATAAAGATGTTAAAGAGTACTGGTCCAAAGATGGGCTCATGACCAGCCTCCACCTGGACACTGAGCTGCTGAAAATGTAGTCTTCTAAGCCCAGAAAAATCTTACTGTGGCATACTGCCTACTCTACGTTGTCAATATACCCCAGTCATGGAATCATAGAATCAAAGAATCATAGAATCATAGAATCATAGAATCATAGAATCATAGAATCATAGAATCATAGAATCATAGAATGGTTTGGGTTGGAAGGGACTTTTAAGATCATCTAGTCATTGCAATGCAGTTTCCTGGTAGGATGGAATCTACCAGGTGGTGACAATCTGCTCTGCTAAGATTTATGAGGCAATTCCCAATTAACATATCTGCATCCACTTCTGCAACTTATTATTCATGGGAAAAACAGCTTATCTTCACAAGTAGAATTGGCTACCCAGTTTCTCCCCTGCTAGATGCACTATGCATCATGAAGCCAAGTCCTCAGATACTGTACTGCTCAATAAGTACCATGAGCAAAAATTCAAACTGATAATACTTAGGATGCCAGCTGCCAAAAACAGTTTTTGCTAAGTAGAGAATGTACCACCTATTTTGACAGTTTTTTTAGAGGCAGTAATTTCTGGCAAAAAGGCTGGGCAGGCAGCTGTGGTTGGTAATTTCTTAAATTGCCTCATATTAAATCACCAGAACTCATTAGTCTGGTCTACATTATTTGCCATTCTCACATACTTTGTAGATGCAGTGTGAGGTGTTTCATGTCCTGTAGCTGAGAAATAACTGACCTTTAAAGTTCAAATGCAGATTTGAATTTCCAGCATGATGAAAAGACATTTTGATGCAGTTTTCATTTCGAGCCACATACTTACATTTAATTTAAGGCCACTGTATTATTTTTTAAATGGTTGTGTCAATTTCAGTGTTTTGTGAGACTATTCTTTTTTTTTCTTAAAGATGTTTCCTCTAGTACATGCTACATATATATTTAAGCAGGTATTTTTTACAGATACATTACATTAATATAGTAATATGGGCCATATGGTTCGAATTCTCTTAAAACAAATTAGGAACCATTATATGTGTTGTTATTCTAAGTGGATTTTTATGAATGATCGCTTTATTCTGCATAGCATGTCATATGTCTTCAGTGCAATTCCTTTCTTAAAACGTGTGCTAAGTGTATTTGTTCAAACAAACCATGTTTGCTGCAAATGAAGTTTTAATGTTGCAAGTGCAATATTCTTAAAATTTGTGCTAATATTACACTTATATGTTAAACAAGTGTCCACATACAGCAAGATATCTTTTCAATGTTTCTTAACATTCTTAGAATTATTCTGCTAATTTCAAATGTATCATGCTGAGTTGCTTACTTAATTAGCACTATCATGTTAATCAAAAGCACAAAAAAAAAGTTTAGGAAGGAAATGTTGTTCTGAAATTCTAAATTCTTTTTTTCTTATAAGTCACAGTGAGAAGTGGGACTATTTCATAATGCCAAATTCTTTCCTCATACATAGTTAAAATTTCACATTCAAATGAAAGTGATAGAGTCCACCCTCAACAAGCTTGCTGATGATACAAAGCTTGGAGGAGTGGCTGACACACCAGAAGGCTATTCTGCCATTTGTAAGACCTGGACAGACTGGAAAGGTGGGCAGTGAGGAACCAGATGAGGTTTAACAAGAGCAAGTGTAGAGTCTTGCACCTGGAGGGGAATAACCGCATGCATCAGTAGAGCTTAGAGGATGACCTGCTGGAGATGAGCTCTCTGGAGAACGACCTGGGGGTCCTGGTGGACAGCAGGTTGGCCATGAGCCACCAGTGTGCTCTGGTAGCCAAGAAGGCCTATGGCATCTGGGGGTGCATTAAAAAGAGCATGGCCAGCAGTTCGAGGGAGGTGATCCTCATCCTCTACTCTGCTCTGGTCAGGCCACATTTAGAATCCTGTGTCCAGTTCTGGGCTCCCCAGTTCAAAAAAGACTGGGATGCAGTGGATGGACACAAAGGCAATAAAGGGCCTGCAGCATCTCCCACTAGAGGAAAGGCTGAGAGAGCCTGATGAAGAGAAGACTAAGAAGGGATCTGATGAATGTTTCTAAATATCTGAAGGGAGGTGGGAGGCAAATGGATGAGCCCAGACTCTTCTCAGTGGTGCACAGCAATAGGACAAGGAGTAATGGCCTAAAACTGGAACACAGGAAGTTCAGTACAAACACAAGAAAGAACTTATGGTAAGGGTGACAGAGCACAGGAACTGGTTGCCCAGAGAGGTTGTGGAGTCTCCTTCTATGGAGATATTTAAGACACATCTGGACACCTACCTGCGCAACCTACTGCAATTTGATGATCTCTTGAGGTCCCTTCCAACCCCTGCAATTCTGTGATTCGTGAAACTGATGTTGCCTGTAGTTGAAAAATAACCCACTGGAGTCTATCAAACATAAAATCACATGCCTAGCTGTCAAATTACCTTCAGTCTGAGACTTTTATGTATAGGAGAGTGGCAATCAGAAGACCATGACAGGAGTTAGAACAGATAGAAACAAGTTTATGTCAGTATCCTCCTCCTAGAATTGAAGACAAGGGTCACTTTACTTGTTCAATTTGATACCTAGAAGATTACTCTTTAGTGTACTTCGATGTTCTCCAAAATACTAAGCTTATAATTAGTAATTTGGAGATGAAGTTTAACAATCCAGCTCTAAGGATTCTATGATTGTATAATCCATTTGAAAACCAAACTTTTTTTCTAGTCTAAAAACATAAAGGAGTAGCCGAGCTTTATAAGACAAGTTTTGAGATCTGTAGCCTGTAAAATAGGTATGCTATCTTCTGTAATTCTATGGCTCTGTTACCACATGATTACACTAGAAACAAGCTGGTAATGCCACAGAGCATGACAGAGCTGCTGTATCCTTGTTTATTATATGGCATAACAAACAAGATGACATAAAAATTGCAGCCATCCTTACTATGGGCTGTGATGATGCTTTTCTAGAAAGTTGTGCACAGTCACGCAAGATTATTTACTACGAAGGCTGATGAAAAAAAATGGCAGCCAACAGTTCACACCATGGGTAGTTTCAGTGATATCTCCCTGCCCAGGGAGGTAGTTGAGTCACCAACCCAAAGGTGTTCAAGAAACATTTAGATGTGGTACTAAGGGATGTGATTTAGTGGGGAAATACTGGTAGTAGGTGAACAGTTGGACTGGATGATCTTGGAAGTCTTTTCGAACCTCGGTGATTCTACAATGTTACAATTCTATGAAAGTGTTTTGACATTTCAAAAATAAACTTTCCACACTGTGAGAAACATGCTGAAGATTTTTTTAGCAGGAAACTGAGACACCCTCTTCTAAGAATCAGTGGTGAGAGCATCCGCCAAACATATGATAGAAGTAGGAGAAATCTTTGCATTTTCAACCATGTAATTACAGTTCATACCTTAGCCTCACATACACCCACATGCAAGTCTTGTTTTTAAATTCTGGCAAGACTTACATTTTGACCAGAAACTTTATCCTTTTTTATATCCTGATTCTTATATTCTCAAGGGAAATACCACTTTCAGCTAGTCAACATTTTCTGATTATGATAATTTAAAAGAGAATTTCAAGGCAGTTCTGCTTACAATATCAGCTTACAGAAGAATCATTAGACAAGTGAGCTCACTGTAGTCAGATTCTCAGTTTCTTCTTTCTCAAATATGTTATCTAACTTTACGGTCTTATCCTACATGGTGCACTGGGACTCCCCTGAAAGTTCACAACAGTTGCTGACAGCAATACATAGGAAGTTGGCTGTGTGTGATTGTGTGGAGGGTGCAATAGTATTTCCAGGAGGAAGGTGAAGGCGTTCACATCACAAAGACTATCAAAAAGCATCAGATGTCAACAGCAGTTTGTCAGCAGCTTTCTGTTGTTATCCTGCTTAGCTGTGCTCAAAACTGTGCTCAAACTGTGTCCAGAACAGTATCGCCATTGCACCGTACTTACTTACTGTAATTCAGCAATAAATTGAAGTCTAT
Source organism: Numida meleagris (assembly GCF_002078875.1). Taxonomy (NCBI): domain Eukaryota; kingdom Metazoa; phylum Chordata; class Aves; order Galliformes; family Numididae; genus Numida; species Numida meleagris. Next base: position 185,102,776 of record NC_034409.1, on the reverse strand, counting down.
TATTATATTTCACAGCCATCCTAAATTGGAAGTGATTTTGCAAGGCAGTGGGGAAACAGGCTTTTGTTGGAAGAACAAAAGGCTTGAAAACTTATTACTCAGTTTTTAACACAGACTGTCAAGAATTCTTTCCAATTTTCTTTCCCCCCAAAAATGACAATAACCTTCCCTCAGAGAGCACATATTTGTAGTGCTGTATTCTGGAGTTCTTGCCAGACACCTCCTTCATCATCTACACCTTTTCCAGGACAGTCTCTGGGACAAATTCTATCCTAGCTTATTGGTACGATTAATGTACGACTCCCCGACATGCACAGGAAGCTTGCAGATTTCCTAATGGATGCTGGAATTTCGCACTTCAGGTCTATCAGATCTTCTGGTATTTTCCCCAGTTGTGTTTCTGAAACAGTGTTTGGTATAATTATTTTCATGTGTGTTCTCATCATTACCTGCCATGTTCTGTCTGCTGGGAGGCACTGTCTTACAAATGTTTACAGTTGCTCCTCACAGAGCTGAAAGAATGATTATCTACTTGCCATCTAGATGTTTTATAACTTTATAACTTCTGAAATGATTAAACAATGCGCCACTATTTTTTATGGGGACGTGTTTGTATGTGTTCTCCCTGAAATGGTCTGTGATTGCCATGGCCTCTATGGTCACCCAGTCAAGGTCACTCAGTGGCTCAATTACAAATATTGTTGCAATGGCATAAAATATTTAGAGCATATGAAAACTTGTCAATTTCCTAGGCTGTGTTGACACCCTGTAGGAAAACAGCAATCCTTCAAAGCATGAAGTAAAAAAAAACATTCTCTCCAAGTTCTGCCATCATTTCTGCACCTGCTTAACTTAACAGTTGAATGGATTTAGAGATTTCACTTAAGTCTGCAAAACAGAATTAACAGAAAGGCTTTCAGTGGTGCACTGAGGTGCTAAATATAAAGCCTGGACTGAAATATTCAGGTGAAAGAAGCAGACAGCTGAGGAGGACAACTCAGATTACACACACTAAAAGTGTAGCTATTACTTCCCTTTCTCTGTTGACTTTAAAGGGAGCGTGTCAGCTAGTTGCTTAAAACAATTCCATTCATATCATCTCACACTTGACACTTCAGATGCATTTTATTACAAGACTGTGGGTTTTTTTAACCATTAAGTTGGTCCTTAGCTCTGAAGAGAGGTAGTCACATTATCTCCTATCTCCTGCCTCCAGCCTCTATCCCTTCAAAACTATCATTGTGAATTCACTCGTTGAAGCATAGAAGCTCCACTTTAGAAAGCAGGTGTAAGGAAGGACTGGGGGTTAACCACTTTTTGCATCTTCACCATGGTGATAATAAGTTGTCCTTTACTAACTACTATTATTGTTTCTACATTGAAAATTTAGCATCAGATTTACTGGGAGTTGGAAAAGCGTGGAGAGGCCAGAACTCAGTGAGGTTTTATGGCTGCTATCTGAAAGTAATCACAATTTTCAGGAATTAGACTCCAAGAGCCATCCAACTTTGCATGTCCCAATTTACATCTTTCAGCTTTTCATGGATATACCTAAACTCAGAGCAGTGTCTTCAAGAGCTGAGGGCTTCAACCATTGCTTTTCTACTGATCTCTAAGTTACTGAGAACACCAGAGTGTCATCTAGAATATTATCTCAGAGATCCATAGCAAGAGATGAATTTGACCCTAAATTGGGATGAACACAATCAAGCCTATCTTCTGCTTCTGCTCACCAAGAAGGAAGGTCAGAAGGTTTGTGGTGTCAAAGATAAGACAGATGGAGGAGACAGGGCTACTGAGGGATGCATCTTGAGAGAAAAAGTCCTTCTCAAAAGTCTCCCATCCCCATATACTGCTCTCTCTGAGCTCCTTCACTTCTGTTTGAACTACTGTGGATATCTTCCTTTTTTTTTAATGTTCGGCCCGGTTCCGTGACGAATGGGACGGGGGAACCACAGACCCACGCCCTGGGAAAGGGAAAAAGGGAAAAAAGGGTAGGGAAACGGCCCTGAGAGCAAAAACAACTGCAACAATCTGAGGAGAAACAAACTAATTTACTAAATAAGATATCGGAATGCAAAACAACATACTATAATACAATATAATTACAATTTAAGCTGATAAATCCAATACAGCGAGAGAGAATGTCCAAAATCAAGGCAGGCCTTACTCTACTACCGACGATAAGACGGATGGGGAGCGAGATGCTGCCAGGACGAGAGACAGGCGGAAAGAGGGACGAGGTCTCGTGATCAGCAAGTTTTTATCTTTTCCTTCTGGCCGGAAATGGTAACAGAGGAGCAAAGTACCGTGGGGAATGTAGTAGTCCTTCTCTTCTGAGAACCAGGTACATACACTACATGATGTTATGATGTGGAATACCAATAACTGAAAATCATAAAACCATGACATTTAACAAAATAGAGCTTGAATATCAAAAGAGTTTATCTGTCCTCACTTGTTGAGAGAATGCACCCTACCATTTATCATAACTGTGTTTAACTCGTGTATCTTCACATAAATCTTCTGTTGCCATTTTTCTCCCCTTCAGTGTTCAATTTTGTGGGTTTATAGCCAAAAGACACACTAGAAACATACGTATTTAATCAACCTCTTGCCATATATCAGTAGTAAATTATTTTGTTCCCCCAGAATTAGCACATTCTGTAGCTCTAGATTAAAAATTGTGCTTCTTGTTTGCCATAGGTAAGATATGACTAAAACAGTGTCATTCCCGCATGTCACTCCAAGATCTGGTTTGCTCATGGAGTGGGCGCAAGGAAAGAAAAAGGTTCATTATCATTTGATTACGATGCATTTACCATAGCATAAGTTTTCCTGTGATATTTATTTCTACAAAACGCTTTAAAAAATGTCTCTCAAAAATAGTTCCCTTCAATCAGCACCTCTGTAAGGTTGGGGTAAAGACCACTGCTGTCTTTTTAAGACAAACAAAGCGCTCTAGCAGTGCAGCAGAAGGAAGGATTGAGGCTGTGTAAAGGATCCTAAGACTTTTTAATGTGAGCTCATAAACACTGTTAATGAACTTTGATGTCAACATAATTCATGAACTCAGTTTCTCTGTAACCAAAAGATCTAGAAAGGTTGGAGCAATGTTTTGAATTCCAACATCAATTGTAATTTATCTTATTTGAAATAGGAAAGCCTCCTTGCTGGGTGATCTGAAGAAAATTCTTCACTGGAAATCAGACATGATAATAAATCACTTCTTGGTTTTCTCGCATGAATAATTTGTGTCTTGTTATGCAAAGCCTGGAAGCTAATTTGAAGTTGAGACTAGAAATTCAAAAATAATCAGCGTTTCTCATTCTCAGATTTAGTTTTTGAGAGAGGCAAAAGCACTCTGTGTAAGAAACCAAGCAGTATACTGAAGAGTGAAGGAACAAATATCTAACAAGTTAAGGCTGCAATGCACCAAGCGCTATAGCAAATGAAGTGATGGGGGCAAAGTCACCTTCAGCTTCAGCCCTTCACTCTAAATCTATAGTGTCCTAAGGAAAGAGGAATCATGGCATAGATGACTTCTATACTAGAATAGGAGTGACTGCATGATAGGCAAGGTTGGGGTACTTTATGCACTGAGTTGCAGAACACCAAATTGAATTTTTTTGCGGAGAAGTAATAATTCCGTCTGATAGATTCCCGGGTCATTTCCACTGCACCACACTCAAATACATGTGGTGACACAAGACTGAGAGTTAAAGGGGCCTACAAATAAGCAGCTGGAGGGACATCAGGGCAGAATATTGCTTCTTCTGATGGCTACTCTGGCTCATTTCAGCTGAAAACGTACATCAAGCTTTGTACGAACTGTAGCCTGCATTCACTTTGGAAAAGCTGTGAGAAAGAGTATGACCTGTAGTTGTAAACACAGAAATCTGCCGAATGTTTTTTGCTCCTGTAATATCATAATTTATGGACCAGTCAGGCCACTTATTCCACCTAAAGCTTTCTACCAGATGTTTCCTATTGGTTGCCTTACTTGTGCCCCACTCAGCCCCATGCTAGGCCTACAGAAGGTCTAAAGTACTAAGAATCAAGGGTATTAGGTTCCCTCTTCTGACAGGCTTATGAATACTGCTGACATTAGGTTTGCCTGGGTATATCTGTATTTACACTGTTATCCACAGAGCCCATTAAATTTTTGATAGTTTCAGAGTTTCTTATAAGAAAGATAAGAAAACTCTTGGAGAGAGTCCAAAAGAGGCCTTCAAAGATGGTGAAGGATCTGGGGGGCAAGATGGATGAGGAGCAGCTGAGGTCCCTGTTGTGCTCAGCCCAGAGCAGAGCAGGCTGAGGGGAGGCCTCATGGCGGCTGCAGCTCCTCACAGGGAGCGGAGGGGCAGCGCTGAGCTTTGCTCTCTGGGACAGAGAGAACGCCCGAAGGAACGGCATGGAGCTGCGTCAGGGGAGGGGCAGGTGGGGATTAGGGAAAGGTTGTGCCCCAGAGGGCGGTGGGCGTGGAACAGGCTGCCCAGAGCAGTGGGCATGGCCCCGAGCTGCTGGAGCTCAGGGAGCAATCAGTACTGTGTTGAGTGGCTTTTTCTTCAGGTTTATCTGTTTTGTATGACAGGGAGCTTTTTCAGTGTATATTACTTTATGCTTAAAACTCCTTTTTAGCAACTATTTATGATTTTGCAACTAGGCAGTTCCTTCTGGACAAATAAGCCCAAATATATCCAAGAGATTTATTACTTATGTGCAGAGGGAAATAACCATTTCTTGTTTATGCTGATTTGTTTTGTTTTGTTTTACCACTGAACACTCCAAAAATATCCTGACACTGAAAGGTGTTTGGCCAAAATACCATTGATAAAGTGGAAAGAAAAGGTTCTCCTCATCTTTCTGAGTCATTAGAATCCCAGTGTCAGATTCAGTCATTTCTCTTTCACCGTGATACTGATTTCAGCTCACTGTTAAAAAAAAATGAATACCTTGCTACTAACTCAGCAATCTGTTTGTACAAATCTAAACTCAATTCATTGCGGGATTTTATTTATTCCCTTACACACACTCGTACATGGCGTGTTAATTTTCCTAACAGAACTAGTTATGTCTGATAAAATGCATACCCAAAAGACCAGGTAGATGGCTTTGTAGTCCAAGGCATAATGTTTTATCCAGCTAATCTTGGTTCTAATTTAGATTATGTAATGGTTTTATTATTTTTACTTTAGTAAACGCCTTGCCTGTGCTAGTTCAAATTAATCCTACCAGAGTTAGAACACGTCGTGTCTAACTAATCATCCTCATGGTCACTGTCCTTACTTAACTGGATCTATCCACCGAGGGGATATGTCTCTTCTACCTGATTTCTCTCATGGGATTATCTCATTACCATTCCAAGAGCAGTTATGTTTGAAATCTGAGCAGTTTGGAGCATTCTATGTCCAAAATTGCTACCAAAGTGTTTTTGAAACAAATATGATTTCACTCTGTCTCACCTGTTATTCAACTTCTGGCAATTTGTCACGAACGATGCTTCAAAAGCAGTTTGGAAAGTCCTGCAATGTATTTAAACATCTGGATGATGTAGTAGTTGGTTGACATTTTCTTCCCTGAACTACACAGATAAAAGGCTTTTGACTCAAAGATGAGACTGATCAGTTTTCAGAGCTTGATTCTGGATGCATCTATACCATGCATCATGCTGGACTAGGTGGAACATTTATAGTATTACACAGTCCTTGGCAGATATATCCAGTTAGACCCTGCAAACAAGACAGCATTAATTCATCACAGGACATAAGTTAATTACCTTGGTCTGTTGGCAGTGCTAATTAACCAGGATACAGAGACACACTTTCTTGGTTATTTCTATGCTATTTTCAGAGGTGGCTTGCCTGGCATAGATCATAAATTTATGCACCTTTATCCTTTAACTTGTGGAGATGCGTGCTGAAGAGTCCTGGCTCCTAATGTGTGTCACGTCCTGGGTAGCATCTTTAATTTCTGTCTGGTATAAATCCTTATAAAGCTTTGCTTCCTTATAACAAAAACCATATTGTTCTTGATGTTACCTTAAAATTGTTGGGCTGTCATCTATTTTTCTTTAGAAAAGTTCATATAATAGAAAACAGCACAAAAGAATTAACTCCTTTCTCCATAATCGTAAGTGATTTTGAAGCAACAAAGCCTTTATAATAATTGTCTTTAACCAGAAACAAAAAATGAAATATGTTCACAGCATGGTAAGGTACTTATTTTATTTATTTTACTGAATGTGAAATATATATTTAGATATATATGTAGAGAATAAAACACTGTTTTGCAAAGAGCTGTTTGATTATAATAGAAGAAGACAGTTTTTGTCTTAAGGGAGCCTATACTTGGATAGACAAGAAAGATAAAAGAGAAAGACCGGAGGTGAAATAACTCACCTAAGCTGATAGAGCAGATGAAGGGCAGAGCTATATTTTTCTTCTCCAAGAAGATATATTTTTTTTTTTCAAGACACTAAATTCATTCACTGATTTTTAAATTTCATGTGAATTTTGGGCTAAAGAGCAACATAAGAAAGTCAGGGACTAAAAACTCCTCGACACCTGCAGGAAGAAGTAAATTCAAACTAACTTATCATGCTGGGCAGTCTGCATTCTCAGGGGCTGCGTGTGGATTGTTTCGACATCACCCTGACTGCTGATTAAGCAGAATGTGTGCTTGAGTCCATTCAGCCTCTGAGACCCATGGAAAGCTTGGCATGCAGAAAGCTGTAGAAAAGAAAGGAAGAGAATTTGAGCCCAAAATCATACTTGCTTCGTATTTTACCTGTGATTCAGCTTACTCTCTTCCAGACCATGGAGAGGCCAGCTTGGTTCCTCACTGGCTGGTTCTGCAAATACAGTGGAAATATTCCTAGACCTTCTTCCCCTTGTCTCCAGCCACCCATGGCAGCATGACAGAGCACACTTGTTTACAGTGTTTGAGGAACAGGGAAAAGTATATTCCCTGCCCAGAAAGCCAACTGTGTCCTGAGCTGCATCAAAAACATTCCTCAATCGTTGAAACTAAGACAGCTGGTGAGATCTCACTTGGAGTTCTGTCTCTAGATGTGAAGTCCTCAGTACAGGAGAGATGTCGACCTGCTGGAGCGCATCCAGAGGAGGGCCACAAAAATGATCAAAGGAATGGAACGCCTCCACTGTGAGGACAGGCTGAGAGAGCTGGGGCTGTTCAGCCTGGAGATACGAAGGTTCTGAGGAGATCTGAGAGCAGCCTGTCAGTATCTACAGGGGGTCTGTAAGAAAAAAGGGGACAGACTCTTTAGCAGGGTCTATTGTGATAAGACAAGAGGAAATGATTTCAAACTAAAACAGAGGAGATTTAGATTGGACATAAGGAAGGAGTATTTTACAATGAAGGTGGTTAGGCACTGGCACAGGTTGCTCGGAGAGGTGGTGGGAGCCCCATCCCTGGAAACGTTCAAGGTCAGACTGGATGGGGCACGGAGCAACTTGATCAAGCTGTAGGTGTCCCTGTTCATTGAAGGGAGTTGCTGGACTACATAACCTTTAGAGGTTCCTTGCAACTCAAAAGATTCTATGATTCTATGGTTCTATGACTCAAGGCAAGGAAAATCCTAAATATCTGACCTTGTCATATAATTTTTCCTATTTGTTAGTTTCATACAGCTAAAGACCAGGGGGGATTATTAAAGTAGGAGCAAGGAGGAAACTGTTGTCACATTTACAGAATTAAACACAAAGCAAAAGTGATTTTTAAATGTCCCCAACTGCTTAAATGTCCTAATCAGACAGTGGAATGCATAGTGTCACTATGGGAAAAGGCTGTTTTGGCTGCCTCAGCTGTGCTGTCACAAGCCATCAAGTATCATCTGTGTACCTCCATACAGAGACCGGTCACATAATCTCAGATCACTATCATGTGTCACTCTAGAGGAAGCAAGAGAAACAGCAGTGCTACCAATACTCACAGCCCCAAATAGCTTTGAGAACAGTTATTCAAGTAATGCTAACAGGTAATCCATGCCCCATGATCTGGACAAATTTAACCTCTTCTCCTGTCCTCACACCTGCTAGTCTTACCAGGGGGAGAAAGGGAGTCGTTTCTTCCAACTTCCAGGTTAGATTCTGCCTGCACATATAAGCAAGGCACACCTAAGAAAGGTGTCCCTTGCATCTTCAGAGAGAAGGAATCCATTCTAGTTATCGTCCCGAGCCTTGCTGTGCCCAAAGCCTGATGCTTTAGAAGCTAGAGAGAGAAAGATAAGGTAAAAAATGAAGGAAAAAAAAAATCTGGACAGTCATCCTTGCAGGAAAAAATGTTGTTTTGCTTCCTGTTAAACACAAATGTATCAGTGTCCAGGTGACTAATAGCCCATCAAATCCACCCCTTGATCAGACCTTTATTACAAGACTGTTCAGTTGAATTAGCATAGCATTTCTAAAACTCCTCTGAAACATAAAGAAAGTAGAACATGAAAATTCTGGAGATGATGAATTTGTGTGTAGTTATATCTACACTATAGATTTGTAAATATATGTAAATATATTATATATTATGTATTTATAATTATATATTTATTTATATATATATTCGTAAATATATCCAAATCTAAACTTCATCTCCCATTTTATTCCTGAAGTTAAAGTGAAATTTCTTTTAAAAAGCTTATCTTTAAAGGAAACTTTGGGACTCTAATTTTAACAAATGATAGAAAAGTTGAGACGTCTCCTTACTTTGGGAGATTTCAGAAAGCACACCAACCTAGCTTGTTAGTATATGGTCTTAATTAGGCAAGATTTAATGCTGGAAGAAAAAATTTAGCTCCCAACAAAGGATCATGTCTTATCTTGTAGGCACTTGACTGGTCCTTCACAACCTGGATGTCATCCACTAGCCCATTAATCGACTTCCTCCCCTGCCTAACACACTTAACACTTTTCATACTAATAAGGGTTGAAAAGTTCATTAACACTCCAGTTCTTGGAGTGAACGTATATATTAATATCAGCATAGTTTTCTAGTACAAGTTTATTCACAAATATAACATAAGTAGATACTTAATGCACAGAAATTGAATGCACATATAATCATTGAATCACCAACATTGAAAAAGACCTCCAATATCAACCGTGATGTTCTTCCCCAGAATATTTATTGCCAACAAACTGTCATTTCACAATGCACAATAAGCTATAAAACAAACAGAAAAGTACAAACCATAAATTACTACTGCTAAAAAATTTCAGTACCAATTCTAATCACAGTCCTCAAAAGATTCTTTCGCCCACAACTATTTAAGAAAGCACATACAAGTAAACTGGCTGAAACTATTGTTTTCCTCATAAAAACTTAACATTCTAGCTTTCACTCAGTTCTGACTGTTCATACTCCCTCACCCTGAGGTACACTGGCTATAGCCTTGGCACATGAGCTTTGATTTTCGCCAGTCTTAACTGTGAGTTGCAAGAGTTATCAGTAAGCTGAAGACTTTGCTTGGCTTCCTGCTCTCTCTGAACCCAGAAATGTGCAGAATATTCACATATCTAGAACTGTATTAATTCATTCCAAGGCCAGAAGAGGCCACCAAACCCATTCAAACTGTTGCTGGATTAAGGTATCTGTTTTCTGACAGATACTCAATTTCATTTGAAAGACTTCAGGACACAGTGGAGTCCTTCAGAAATGCAGAGACATATTGGACAAGATGTTTCAATGCTTTAATTAACTTCACTAATAGGAAATTATGTCTCAATTTGTACAACTTCAGATTTCACGTGCCGAATCTTGTTTTACTTCTGCTAGCAAGGCTGAAAAAAAGGCTTCCTTCCATCATCGTGTTCTTTCTATGCACTGTTCTGTACAAGATAGAGGTCATCTGGTTTCATGTTACGAGGTCACTTTCTAATCTGTGGATCATTTTATAAGGATCTCTCTGAGTATGGTTATTTCCACACCTTTCTTGAAGTGGATAGTGTAAATGGGTAAGGTGCTCTATAGCATCTCTGCTGCATTAACAGAAATTGCAGTTGGGCGGGTTCCCTGTTCGTACATGAGGGATGGTTTTAATCCTTTGGATCACAGAATTACACTGAAAGCTCACAGTGAGGTGAGAACAATTCCAGAGTCTTCCTTATGTCTTTCTATCATTCTCCAGTCCTGCAAAGTGTAACGTTCTTTCTCTGTTTCTGTATTTAATCCAATAATCTTCTGCCTCACCAGTTTCTGTCAACTGCAAATGTTACCAGCATATTTCCTAATGTTCACAACACCCTTCTGGAATAGAAGTGTTTCACACTTCTGGAAACCTTTTAGGGGAATACCTTTGCCCATATGTAAAGAAGAAACTTAAATGAGGCCTTTTGGAACCTCTGGTGAATGAGTCTTTGTATTTTCCTTAGGACTGGGTATAGGATTAAGCCCACAAAATTGGTTTGTCTAGGCAAGATGGAAGGGATCACAAAGGAGTTGGATGCAGCATGGAATCCAAATTGCTTAATCCTGGCAGGGCAGATTTACTTGTAGTTATCTATTAGTCTTGTAGAATATGTTTGAGAAGAAAGGTGAACACTTGGAGACTTTAAGCATCTGAGTAGTTTAAAGATCTGAAATCATCTTAGAGCAAGGTCTTTAAAACAGAAGATCTTTATGGATCTACACTATGTATCTTGATTTTATGATGGAAGAAATCATATGCCTGCTAAATCTGTGAGGAGCTAAATCTGTATGGATTAAGTGGCTCACAGTGAATATCCACATTAATATGAGGCAGCTACAAATGTCTCTGGACGCCCTACTCTTTTCCACTCCTTAATTGTTAGATCACACCCAGGTTTCTTTTGAACTTTTCTAAGTATTTCTACCAAGACCATGACAGAAAACAGTTTTCAAGTTGTTCGCTAGAGAGTACTTCTGAGACTCAGTGTGAATGAGACCACTTCACATTGACTCCTTCTGCCCTTCATGGGTCTTAGATGTTAACCCAGCAAACTTCATTCCTTCCAGTACCTGAGAGCGGGCAATAAATGCTATCCACTGCTTTGCTATGAATGCTCCACTCTCATGGGCTGCTACACAGGTATCCTATTATTTCAAGAGTTTAAAAAGAAAAACATTAAATAATACTTCTGTTGTTGGGCTACTGCACAGGGCACAACTGATAAATAGTATGAATGCAGCGGGGTCACATCACCTGGCCTCAGTGCCAGAAATAAAGGTCCTAGCTTCTTTTTGTTCATTGCTGTATGTGTAGCTGTCTATTTCCACCCAAAACTACAGAGGCTTGTTGAAGAAACTATTGTTTCCCAGGTGTACTGTTTCCCTGTTTATGTGCTGACACTTGCCAGCAAGGGAAGCCTCTTTCTGCGAATCTCAGCAGCATTTTGCAGGCTTTTGGTAAATGGTGTGATAAGTCAACCACAAAATTTATTGCCTTCAAGTGCTACTGACAGGCCTCCAGAATCTCCATTTGCTGTGTTCTGGAGTGCTTTCTCTAAGACAAATTCACTACAAATCCACTATATGTGGATATAACCTGTAGGGACATGATTTAATAGTGGACTTAACAGTGCTAAGTGAATGTTGGACTTGATGAACTTGAAGGTCTTTTCCAGTCTAAGTGATTCTGTGATTCTGTAATAGCCCTGAGAACTGGTGACCTAAACCAGTCTGTGCCACTTCGCCTCAGGGACAGAGATTTGTTCCTGCTCCTTTTTTTGTTTAGCAGTGGAAGCATGGCCCAAACTCCCTAAAGTGGTACATACCAAAGTTGTTGCCTTTTATCCACATTAGTGTCAATGGTCCTCCACTGCTACCATGCGTTGGGATCTTCAGATGCTGCAGCTACCATAATTGTCTCCAAGACTGCAGAACCTTCCCCCTCTGCCTGGACCTGGATGAACTGGTGATCTGCAGCTCATTTCTTTCCAGGGAAAAAGCAGGAGTGCATTGAGTAAGCATGCTGACAGTCTGCCTGTAGCAAAAAAGGAAGGCTGGATAATTAGTAATTTATCTATGTCTGTCTGTGCTCTCTCTTTACAGCAGAATGAGGACTTAGGGAAAACAGAAGCAAAATGGAATTGTTTAACTGTATGTCTTCTTGAAAGGGATAAAATGTGCCTATGTTTCTTGCCAAGTTGTAGAGAGCATTTCCACTTGAAAAGCAACCAGTCTGGAACTTCAGAAAGCCGAAAGCATAGGGCTTGATTCTCTGATCTGTGGGGCAGGACTGAAGTCAATGAAATCAGGCAGATTTACACTCGCTGAGAACAGGGTCACTGGGTCATATCCTCAGCCTGCGTCCAGCTTTGCCATGGGCTAGCTGTTTTGTACTTTATGAAGGAATGGCAAGAGATGTGTTCTCTGTCACCTTCTCTGTCAAAGGATGAATGTACCAATAACATATTGAGACACAGAGATAAATCCAGTATGACTGATGCAAACATTTAATATAGTCATCTAATCAGTGTGTGTCCTCCTAGACACATAAAGTAGGTAGTGAATGGACCTTCAGCAAAGAAGGTGGTGGTGAGTGGGCTACAGGCAGCAAAACATCTCCTTTCTCTCCCCTGCCTGAGGAGCTTGGGGAGTGAAGAACCAGGGACACCAGCACAGCTTAGCTGACTTTCTCTGTGGCTTGGTCACCCCACCCTAGCTTCAGCTGTGAATTATACTGTGTATAGAAATTGGAGTCAACAGGTCCCCTGGTTTTATGGCTTGTTTTTCCCAATTTTCTTGTCCAGCAGGCCTCTAAAAGGTCAGATTTGTCCCATACCACAATCTTATCTCATCTACAGCTGAAATCCTATCCAACCTCTAAATTTCCATTCCTATCTTCTATTCTTCCTTCTGCCTTAAAGGAGAGGACAATGAGAGAAAATTCATATGTAAATTATAAAGTATATGATTTTCATTAACTATACCGTTCACACTCTTCTCTGTGAAACTGTTTACATAAACATTTTTTTAAAGAATCCTTACCATCTCTATATTCCCTTCCAAACACACCTTTAAACTAAAGTATCAAATGTTTTTTTTTTTTTCTCCCAGCAGCAGACTCATTGCTTCCAAAAATATTCACAACACTTATGTAACCACCACATGGTTATCTGTGTGATGGATTTCTGCAGCTCTGTATACATGCTAGCCTTCAGAGGTCAGTCTCCATGGACCCATTCATTCAACTTGACTATGGCATTGCTTCGGCTCCCTGTTTCTACAATGATAGCTGACCCATTTTACTTTCCTTCCAGCTTTCTCTCATGAAAGGCAAGAAGGAACAAGTTTTTGCAATTTTTTTAAAATCAATTTCTGCAATTTTTATTCTCAGGAATTAAAAAGTTTCCAGAAGTATCTCTGGTCAATGCTTAGGGCACAGAGCAGTTCATTGACTTGCCCAAGGCTATAGAGGAAATATGTGGCTAATTTGTTAAATGAATCATTCTCTTTAGTCCTAAATATACCACTCAGATCTTTTTTCTCTTTCTAATCAAAATTAGCACTCACTTGTATAAATGTTATGAAAAGAAACAGGACAACTGTGAGATGCTAATGTCAGTACCCACAGTAGAGCCCTGCACACTGACTTGTCCCCCTTTTAGATTCTGCTCTTAGAAAAATGTAAGCATTGAAAATTGAGTTTCTGAAGTCTTGAAGGACCTAGGGCTAAAGGTGCAGTACTGTCAAAGTACTGTCAAACAAGTTCATTTGATTGTTGTGATTTATTTCATATTTGATCTAGTCTGTGCTTTATTCTTTTCACCCTGGGGCATATATCCTGAAAATTAATGTATTGTCTTGGTAAAATGCCAATCCAGGGCTGAAAGGAAGTGTTGAGGATGCAGTAAAGATCTCTCATATTCTACTTCTGCTAACCCATCTGTTGTATACATAAAATAAACCTCTTTCTGGTATGCTTACAAGGAAAGCAATGACCATGGTCTTGTCAGTCAGACTTGATCTGAGATTTTTGGCCAGGCTGAGTTACTCAGAGAGTAACAGTAAGAATTACATAGGGTGAGATATATCTTCCATAGTTTGAGCTCTCTACAGTGTAGACATTTACTTCTGAACGCATTCCGTGAGCTCCTTTTTAAAGTCAGTGTGAGAAACAGACAATTTCAGAGCACGGTTCGATTGAACTGTTTTTCATGAGATTGTTCTCTGAGCTGATTCAGCTCACTAATGTTGAAGAAAATGATCCAGTCACTTTTCCTTGGTTACTTCTTTGCTAGATTAGCAAGTTAAATTAACTCACAGAGGAGTGCCAATAGGACAGATGAAGACAAGCATGAACAGAGGTAAACAGCTAGATTATTCATCCTATCTCTTCAAACCACAGCCTTTGACACCTAAATTCTGTTTATCTGCCTATTTAGATGTCTGGATTTGTCTTATAGAACTGCAGTTTCTGAAACAACATTCTCATCTATTTCTGTTGAAGGGGATAAATAGTTTGACATAAGCACCATTGTTTCCAAATCAAATGAAGTGAATGCATGGAATATTGCAATTTTTACAGCAGAGATGAAAGCATGAATGGGAATGGGGAAAGATATTGAACTGATTTAATGATAATACATGTAAATTATGGTTGTAAATATTTAAGTTATCTCTGAAAAAGGAATTACATATTTGGCTTGCTAAACTTCTGGAAAGAAGAGGTAAGGGACATCTTGTCAGCTCAAAACCAGTCCTAGTCAAAGTCTCATTGAATACAACAGATGGATTGCTTTTAAAGTAAACTGGAGAAACAAGTTGAAAAGGAATTTCAAAGCATTTGTTGTCTGAATGAATATGTATTTGAAAGGTAGTTCATACAGTACTTGTTCAGTATAGTCACCACAATTATATACAAAGTACTTTGCCAACCAAAGATATTATGCAAATACGTAAAGATTTCATTTTACTTTTACATTGGGATGTATGTTTTGCACATAGGCAGAGATATACCTATGGAGAATTTTGCTGACGGCATGTCCAGTCTTCTCTATCTTAGCCAGATGTGAGCAATCTCCAAAGAAGAAACTACAATTTATGCACTGCTGAAAGGCAGAATACATTAGCTCAGGCTCTGAAGTACGGTCACATACCTACCAGCCCTCTGGTTTGGAGCTGGCAACTGCTGCCACAGGTCTGTAATTACAAACACTTGAAAAACAAAATTAACATAGGAAAATTAACATAGGAATTTATTCCTTGACAAAAATATTTTCCAGATTTTTTTCAAGTCTATAAATATATCTGAGTAACTAAATGCAAGCCTGGAAAAAAGTCTGTCTTGAAAGAATTCACCTCTCTCACAGGGGTATTTGAAGAACTGATTCAACCTCGACATGCAATATACATTAGGATTTCCAGACAAAAGTCTCTGTATATTCAGAATTATATTACAATGAATTAGCTCAGTATGCTGCGAGTGCTATTGTAATTTTAATGAAATCAATTTAATTTGAATCGGTAAGCAGTTGCTGAGAGACAGCAGTTCCTACTCCCACCTGTAAAGGAAACCAGACCCTAACAGAACTTTGAAAGATGTATAAATGTGATAAAGGTTGCACCAAAAAAGTTTCAAAACAAGCAGAGGAATGCTTGAATCATATCTCTGCCCAGGCTTGAGTCAAGTTAATTCTTGAATAAGCTTTTTTTTTCTTTTTAACAATAGCATTGAAGTAAGTTAAGTACTTGCAGTAAGCATTAGTTGGGCTTGCATTTAATCTGCTCACTGTTAAAGGTATGCTTTGTGAATACTGTTACTGTGATCTGAAATCCAAAGCCCAGCTCCCATGCCATGGATAGTTTGGACAGTGCAATTAATTGGACTCTGAGGAAACTGCATCCAACATAATTAAAAAGTAAATCTAGAGTGGCTTTAAAGGACTGGAAGGAAAGGATGTGTTGCCAGCCTGAAATTTATGTAACAGGAAAAATATGATAGGTGAGATGAGAGGTTAGACAGAGGTAGAATTCTGCAAAAAGGAGCTGGAGAAAGGAAAGAAGGCTTCTTGAGACATAGGAAATTATCCAGCTGTAGATAATAATCTCATCTCCCAAGGTCCAAGCAGCAGCCCCAGAGCTACTGAGCTCTGTTCCCAACTTCTGCCTGACTTCCATCCTGTGGAAATCGCTTCAGATTGGACAATTTTAGCAAGAAGAGTGCATCCTCTGTGTACTGGGAAACAACTGTAGACTTGCAAACTGTGGTCCTTCCTGGTAGATAAAAGATGCTGGCATGGAACTCCACCAGAAAACTATGTGAACTATTGATTTATTGTGCAAGTCTGGGGAAACTTTGCTGAAAAGGAGAAATAATATGTATTGTAAAACAAAACCAATGATGTCTCTTCCAATCTTGAAAAGTACTGCTGAGGGCATGTAGTGTGCACACAGCAGTAGCAAATGGTAGCTAAGCTTCCTAAGAAGTTATCTAGCTCTACTTGTACAGAACTTAGGATGAATACTATTTAGGAGCTTTCCTGTGACCTGATGCTGAGACACCCACCACTGTTCTCCACAAACCATTTTGCTTTCCTCATCTGTTCCCATGGTTTAGCTTCAGCTGCTCCTCACATGATTCTACTAAAAGTGGAAATCCCATGCAGAAGGACTTGTGTCTCCAACACAGGACAGGAGTTTCTGCTTGTGGGTTAAAGTACCTAAAGTTTGGTGAAATATGTAAGTCCCAGCATCACACAAAGACTTAGTGACAACAGATTTGGTAATGACTGTGAGATGTTCAGGCAGTTTGGAAGTAAGAACTCTCTAGGTGATTTAAATAGGTGAGTTTTAAAGCAGAGCCTCTGTTTCAATCTCTCTACGGCCCACACCTCCCATGGTCAGTTCCTCGGTATAGGAATATGAACAGCCCCAGCATTGGTCACCCTCATCAGCAGAAGTCACAGTTACTTCCAAACCAGCCCAATTCTCTTTGGAGGCTTTGGGCCAGTGCTGTGTCTAGTTTGGGACAAAGCCTTTATTCTAACACTTCCCTTTTAACTGAACAACTGGGAATGAACTTGCATAAAACTCCACCAGAGCAACACCTGAACCCAATACTGGGTTCTCATCGTGCTTCTACATTAGTGTTGTTATGTTTGTTTTAATCTCCTGTGGCCTCTTGTGTTTGAGCATTAACTGGTGCCATTATTGCTGAGCTGTGTAATTACACAGTGGGTCTCTCAGTAGCACTAAATGTCTAATTATGAAGTTCTCTGAAGTAGAAGGACGAACAACCATTCAGTGTTTGCAGCTAGCAGAGTTTTGCTGTATGCACGATCCATACAACTTAGTTTACTGCCTACTTAACTTTCCATAAAGTGTAATTAGGTTCTGGGTAGAGTTGGAAGACACATGGAGTGTAATATATTAGCTGCACTTCTTATTCATAAAGAAACAAAGACTCTGCATCAAGTTAATGCCAACATTTTCCTTTGGAAATAGCACAAATAATTTGTCACTGCTCATTACTCACTCTACTATACCACTGCTGGCTTTTGAAAAGACAGTTTCTAAAATGTTCCAGAAGAGCTGATCACTGGTTTTAGTATTGCAATGTTTAAATGGACTCAAACAATTCAAGATCTACACATTTAACCTAAGCAAACAGAAGAGCTTTGTTTTTGCATTTGTCTTTCTGGCGTGTATGGATTGTTTTCTTTCTTTCTGAAGGATGAACAGTTCCCAGTGGAACACGGAGAGCAGAGGGCCAGTGCAAGGCCACTGTTTAAGCAGGGTGCAGACGTTTGTCTTTTGAGGCGAGAGCAGTCTGACCTGAGCCTTTCAGCGATGACAGCAATGTTAGTGCTTTGGAGGCAGACACCAGCAGAGGTTAGGCCACATTGCAGGAGGGGCTTTCACAGAGGTTTCTCTGTCTGAAGAGACAAGCTGGGCAAATAGTGATAAAAGAACTTCTCCAAGGTCACAAACAAGAGCCTTGTAGCCGAACAAGGAATAAAAGTGAGATTTTCTAAATGCTATGTTAGTGCCGGCTCCACTTGAGCATGCTGTTTAGTCTCCCTGTGGCCTCTCTAACCTATCCCAAACTCGTTAGGGACCCATTGCCAACAGTTTGTTTTCCTTTGAATCCAGCTCAATTCATCCATCACTGTACATTTGTTTCAAGGAGGCACTCTCCATGCACAGTGCTTCTGCATCATCAGGACAGGAAGGGGGAACCAGTGTAGTTGCACTGGGGAGCATGCACTCACAAGACTGAGACATCTGATTGCCGTGTCACTTACGGCTTACCCAAACTGTACAAATGTTCCTTTCTGAAATGGCAACAGCAGCTCTTCTTCTCTCACTTCTCAGGTGTGAATGGCTGCCTGGTCTAATGAGCAAGGTCTAATGCAGTTCTGTAGCAGATTTTGTGGGGAGAGGGTTTCCTCTTTCCTTCTCTTTGACTTTGGAGCCACAGTTTCTACTGAGAAGAGAAGCAAGAAGGCTTTCTTGCATATCTTAACAGAGCTGGGAGACATTATCTCAGAGAGCTCACAATTCCTAGATTCTCTCAAAGAAAAATGAGTGACACAATCCCTTCCCTTGATGTACTGACACAAATGATGATCCTTATGGGTCCCTTCCAACATGCGATATTCTGTGATTTTAAATGATCTGATCACTGAAATCAGGCTCTTTGTTGCAGGAGTTTCAGCCCAACATCTGCAAACTCAGGTGAAACTGGGGAAAATAGGAACTGACTCTGAAGTGATTTTTTCTACTACAGACGGAAACACTTTGGTGGACCACTGGTGTTTCTTCACTCTACGTTTCCCCAGCTGCAGCATCTCCTTTTGCTCTATGAACTCACAACAATTATGGATACAAGTGCTGCTATATAAAGAGATTCAATTTGAAAATTACGTCCAGTTCAGTTTGGAAATTGCATCAAGTTCTGGAGCCCCCAACACAAGAAGGACAAGGAACTGTTGGAGCGGGTCCAGGGGAGGCCCACAAAGATGATCAGAGGGCTGGAGCACCTCCCCTACAGGAACCGGCTGAGAGCGTTGGGGCCCTTTAGCCTGGAGAAGAGAAGGCTCTGAGGAGATCTTATAGCGGCCTTCCAGTACCTGAAGGGAGCCTACTGAAAAGCTGGGGAGGGACTTTTTATAAAGGCAGGTGGTGACAGAACAAGGAGAAACGGTTTTAAACTGGAAAAGGGTAGATTTAAACTAGATATTAGGAAGGAATTCTTTACTATGAGTGTGGTGAGACACTGGAACAGGTTGCCCAGTGAGGTTGTGAATGCCCCCTTCCTAGAGGCATTCAAGGCCAGGCTGGGTGGTACTGTGAGCAACCTGGTCTAGGGAGATGTACCTGCCTATAGCAGGGGGGTTGGAACTAGATGATCTTACAGGTCTCTTCCAACACAAACCATTCTATGATTCTCTGATTATATGATTCTTTGATTACTGTCCTAAAAAGTAAACTTTAATTTTCAAAATTGTCCATCTCTGTTTCACAGGTTGTAGACGCATGAAAAAAAAAAAAAAAAAAAGTATTTTCTGGGTCTTGTTTTCCTGTATTTTGCTTCTGAGTCACTACTTTCATGTCATGCTCCTTTTCCCTCTTTCTCATCTGCTCTTTTCACTTTCAGAACATGTATCCTTCTCTTTATCCCACGGTTACTTTTCACTTGAATATTCACTCAGAAGGACTCAGTGTGGTACTAGCTCTCATTATTACATCCATGTCTCACTTCAACTGAATTACTATTTCCATATTTTTAAAGAGTTACGCTTCAATTTGTCTAGGGCAAGCTGATGACATGCTAAATAGAGGCATATAAAAAATCTCCCCAGAGCTGTAGAAAATTCAGATAACAGACAGTAACTGCTCATTTCAAAAATCTTCTCATCATAATCATTCCTGATCCTGATACAGAGAAAAAGACCCTCAATTAACTCTCTTTGCTTATCTGTCTTCCATCACATTCAAGCACATTGTGTAGGACTCTGCAGCTTTATGTACTGCAGCAGTCTCATCAATTGCGATTAAGTTTCCTTGCATGTTTTGAGTATCTTTGTTCAGCAGTGGATCTGAAACACAGTCAAAGCTGAAAAAACTACCAGCAATGGCATATGAGGACAAAAGAACAGCATGAAAGCCTTAAGTAAGCTTCAGCACAGTAACTATGCTTATCAACAACGTGGCCTATCAATATGTGGCTCTTAAAATGTAGCTTTGAATGTTAAATAATAGTCTTATCCCCACCAAAAACACCCATAAAAAATTGAATTGAAGCAAATACTAACTTCAGTACCTTCTAATTAAAGATGACTGGCTTTTCCCATTAAAACCACTTTTATTTTAGTAGGAAATTGTTTTCCTCCAAAAATGACTTTCATCACATATCTTTGGTTTTCAAACCAGTCCACACTCCAAACCTGAACTTATCATTCCTACCTCCCAATAATAAAATTTTAAAAGGTAATAATTTCTAAATGGTAATTTTAATTTATGATTTTCTATGAGCAAACATTATCCAAATTATCTTACAATTTTCCATGCCTTTCAATAAACTTTTGTTCTTAGGCAAGAGTTCCTCATGTCTGGTTAGTTATTCTTCATCAGACTTGTGAATACCACATGCTCTGTGAAATCACTACTGTTCATAAAGCATTGCTTAGTGGGTTTTGTACTGCGGGCTCTGGATTCTCTCACACACTTAGACACTCTGTAGATTTATCTGCTTGCTTAATTGTATGAGGTATGGCAAGTTCCACTTCCATCAGATTTCACAGAAATATTTTCAGTATCATGATTTAAGATCAAATTTGACAAACATTTGATGCCAACCAGTTAAGATATCTAAAAATGTAAGGGGAAGAAGATAACAATATTTCAGGATGAATTAAATAAGAGGTAAAAGAAATCCTGAGTAACGCTAGTCAAGTGTGGACTTTTACAAGAATCTTTTATGGATAAGGACCAAAAGTTTGAAAAATAAAGGAAGAATAACAAAGCAATAGTATCTGAATTTACTCCTGATATGCTAGGTTTCATGGCATGAAATAGTCCCTTCCAGCAACCAGGACTCAATGGTTCCCACTTTACTGAGACAAGAGTTGGGCATTCAGTTGAATTCCTGGATAAAAAGGCTTATTGAAGGAAACACATTTTCGGCTTAGCATGCTGAATAAACTGCTGTCTCACCATGAGATAAAGAGAAATCTGTTATCGTTGAAGATGTTCTTCAGTGACAAAAGTAACAAACAAAAAGAGGCCAACAAACAGGAACTGAGTCCCCTGAAATGCAAGGTCATTTGCAGACTGAAAAAAAAAAAACAACACTTGTTGCCTCAGAGGTCAGCTTATTCCTTGCTTTTCATTCTTTAAAAAAAAATGTCATAAAGATAATTGGATCACTCTTAATATTCTTATACTTCTTATTTATAAATTGAGACTTGGGTACAAAAAGTCAGTGTTCCTTTAGCAGTGTTTTAAACTTAATGTAAATTATATGCGTCCCAGTTCGGTTTCTAGTATGTAAGGCTTTCTTTCCTCTCAGGATCTTCAAAAAAGACTGATGTCTTTGATCATGACTGAGAGAGAGGATAAGAAGGAGGAGGAGGAGGTCAAGGAGATTATAGTTGACTATATATTTACTGCTAGAGCTTTTTCTTTTCCTTTAAGTGAGAGCAAAAAGCTATTCCTAAACATGTGCTGAAGATGAAATCAGACATGGGATCTGATATTTATTCATCTGCTACTTAAAAATTGTCAGTATGGGAAGTGGACTTTTTTATAGTCCCTAATGAATAGAGCACTGCAATGCAGTCTTCCCCTTGCATCTCCCACAGCTGCAATCATCATAGAGAGAGGGTAGCAGTAGTGACTGGTCTTTAGACCCCACACTGTGTTTCTATACAAAAATAAAAGAAATCATAGATCATAGTAATATTTAGATAGAAGGCACTGTTTTTACACCTAGAGCTCCTGGAGACACAGTGCAGAGAGTTATTCCCTCCCACTGGATCAGAAGATGGACTGGGTTATTGGCCATGGAAAGTTAAAATTGCATCAACACAGTGTAAATGACACTGCTTCTCTTGCAAACAGTATTATTCCCTGGGGACATTTCTACTTGTCAAATCCGTCTATCATAGAATGATGAGTCAAGTCAACACATGTCAAGAAGAGATCACTGTGACTGTAAAGAATGCAACTCTGGTGTGACTTGTGGCTGGTTTTGCACAGTTCTCACTTGTATCCCACATCCGTCTCTGCCAGCTCTTGTGCCTGAGTTAATTCCTATTCTGCATGTTGTGATGGGAATGCTCTGATGTTCAGTGCTGTACAAACAGTAGAAATACTCTGTCTTAGGAAACTTCTTATTGTAATGTGCTGTTTATGTTCTTTCCAGTGTAAGTGGTAAAACTTCCCTTGGCCTTTCTGGGGCTAGAACAGACCTCAAGACATATAGGATCTCAGAACATACAGTCAGGAAGAAGATCTAATTCTTAGAAGTTGTTATTAATCTGGTCTAAGACAGAAGAGTTTCCTGTTGCCTGCCATTTGCCTTGGTCATGCAGTTCTGACTTCTCTCTTGGGTTGGGATTGTTTTGGCTGCTGTACTTGCTGTTGTGAATACCAGAGAGATCATTTTTCATTCATTTTAGAAAGCTGTTTGTTTCACCCCTGGGTTGCATTATCCCTGAAGTGAAATGTGACAGCAAGAACACAGTCTTGGCTGGGAATGCATAGAAGTAGAGGTGAGGAACACTCCACCAATTATCATAGTGGGATCACATAAAGCATAATGTGAAACCCCAATTGCTCAACTGCAACCCATGTGAAGCACACAGGGAAGTGTTTAACCGCCTTTGCCCTCTTGGAGTTCAGAGGCTGCTTTATTCTGTAGGATAATGTAACTCCTATGTAGCACTAGTGATCCTCCTCCTCTGATTATAGGACACAGCGTCTATCTTCTTAAAAGTCCTTTCTCAGGTTAGCCTCTCATGGGCTGGGATCTCAGAAAGGCAACACTTTTTTATACTGCATGATCCAGAGTCCCTTTCCACCAGAAAAGGAGTAGTGTGGCTGCTTAAAAAGAAAAAAAAAAAAAAGATTCTGTCTACATGCTCATACTTATTAAAATTCCTTTCTTTCTTGAAGAGTAAAATTGACTAAATTTTAGGAAACAATGTTAATGGTACATTTGGAGTCAAACACATAACTTAGTATAAGTTAAAATGTGTAAGTAATTTTAAAAGCTAGTCCTATGAACACTTGTAGGGGCAAGAACTGTAAATGCATAATGCTAATGGCTGAGCATAAGAGTGAAAAGCAGCAGGCAGTAAGAACAAAGAAAAAGAGAGGATTTTCTTCTTTGGCATCTCAGTAACAGAGGAGAAAGAAGCTAGGTGCAAAATTTGTTCCGTTAAAAAAAAATATTTGATAATATTTGTGACATCACTGTTCAAAAGGACCATGTCATAAAATTGAGAATATTCAATAACTTTTACATGTATTAATATTGAGAGCAATTAGTTTTGTCTAAATGTGCCTCTGTAAATGTTCTCCCTAAAAATGAAGTCTTAAAGTGCTGGGCATAAAGGGAAAAATAAGAATTAAGACATCTTTGAGCAACAAGGTCCGTCTATAATTCCATATGCTGCATAAACTCCTGTTAAATTTCAGAAAAAAATGAAGAACAGGTGCTATAGCTGGAAGTGTGGGGTTTAGGTGAGACAGTTGGCAGCTCTATTAGCTGTAATAGAGTGGGTAAGGCCACGCAGAGTGCCTAGCTAAGCAGAAATGAGATCACAGAATCACAGAATGGCTGATGTGGGAAGGCACCTCTGGAGATGATGTAGTCAACTCCCTGCTCAAAGCAGGGTCTTTGAGAGCAGGTTGCTCAGGGCACTGTCCAGGTGGGCACCAAATACCTGAAGGATGAAGGCTCCTAAACCTCTCTGGACAATCTGTTCCAGCTCCCTTACAGTTTAAATGAATAAGTAAATAAATAAATTGAGTGAAATTTACTGTAATTCAGATTGCAACTGGACCTCTCACTGGTTGCTCCCTGCCATTAGGTGTGAGTACTCCTGCCACCTCTGATTGCCCTCTGTGTTTGCTGCACACAAAGAAGAACCATTCTTGAGCTTGGAGGAAGTGAGCCTTGAAAATTAACTAGCTCTAATTAATCCTCCTTTTCTATCCCCAGGTAGAGCTCTGTCCATCCCTTCTGCTCTCTCAAACAGAGGCAATGAGCTTTTTAATAGCAGTTAGTACACAGTCGATGAGTAAACTTGGAGCAACCATGCACACAGTTCTATGGAATTTCATAAATGACAGATTCAGCCTCTTGCACCTAAAAATAGGATAAGAGCCTATCTTTATTGCTATCATTGCTCTGTAGGTTTTGTTTCATTCAGTCTTCAGAAATGTTTATGTGTGCTGTCACAAAAATACATTGCCATTGTGTCTCTACCAGGCCATGAGAAACACTGGAAACAATTCTAAACACAGCATTGAGCTCTTTTGCAAATATTCCTGATGCATTCAGAGCTTCTGCTCTGAAACAGCTCTTCTCTGTTTTTTCTCATCGTGAAGACGTACATCCAAGCCAGAATCACATATGCAGTTAGGGATTGAGTTCTCCCTACATGTAGCCTCCTACACACAGAAAACTGAGGGAGTATACTGAAAGAAATGAAAGAGAATTGATTGTATAGCAGTGCAGTGTACTGGTCCAGAAGGAGTCATTCTGCTAATACCCTTCAAATGATGAAAATGAGAAGGAAGTTTTGCACATGACCTCACAAACTCTTCTAAGTTAGACCAGAGATTCAGTTCATGCAGTGGCTCTTGCAGTCACATATCTACAAGGTCTTTGGTATGTATCATCTGCTGAAAAGTCTTTGTCACAGCAAATTATACTCTGTCAATATATATGATCAACATGCACCTGAATTAAATTACAGCTATAGGTAAATAGAGAAAACACTTTTTTATTGTTTATTATTTTTGTTTGTTTCTCTTTTAGAATTTCTACTTCATTTATGTATATCTTGGAGAACAATCTTGAACATATTTCATCCAGAGATTGTTAAGGACTCTCATGTATACAGAACTCATGTAAACAGAAGTCTACTGTCTCATGTAGACAGAACTGATGTAGACAAGAGGACTCATACTTGGCCTTGGGCTAACTGGATCAGCAGAGTGGATTGATTTTTCAGGACCTTCACTGGTCTCATAAAATTCTTGAAAAAGTTGATCAAGTCAGAAAAATGTTCATGCTTTAGAGACTACAGTTGTCAGAAAAGGATCCAGGCAGACAGACCTTTACACAGAATATTCATGCATTTGTCAACTATTTTCAAACATGTAAATATGTTCACAATCTGTTAATTAACATTATTTAATTATTTATTGCAATCTCTAACAATTTCATTTACTAATAGAAATGAAGAAAAGATCCTTACTGTGCTTTACTTTTAGTCAATCTGATCATATAATAAAAGGTACCCAGGCCAGAAGAGAAGAAGAATGATTTCTCACTAAATAAGAGGCTGAATCAAACCTGAAATGAGTATAAAAAAAGGGGGTTGATTAGGCCACAGGGGTGGCTTCTTCTGACAGAGGAATCTGGTGCAAAGACATAACTGGGAAGCAGCTCTGTCTAACCAGATGGAGGGGAAGGAAAAGGAAGACACTTGGTTTCTCTGTCAACAATTCCTGTGTGTGCAGGAAGCTCAAATCAAGATGGGAGAAAAAGAAGTCTACTATGGCAAGAAGCATTTTATTGTGGTTACTCAAGCCTCTCCTGGTTCTGCATTTGTCAACCAGCCATGCAAGAATGACCCTCAGAGACTATATTTTCCTTATATACTTCCTCTTCTTCCTTGTAGATTTTCAGGAGAGTTTTCATTACAGGAAAAGCTTTTCTTCCAGAAATCAAGTAGCAGCAATAGTGCATGTGCTTAGAGAAAAAGTCCAAGAAAGAGGCAAAAAATTACTGTCCCCGTGGTTATGCCTTCGCATCTTTTAGCAGTTTAGGAGTTCACTGAACTGCAGATTGCATCTGGACCAACATTATTGCTTTAAATTTTGCAATCATTTTTTATTGTTTTAATCATTTATACATTAAAAGCCCAATGGAGTCCTCAGAGTGAAGTCAAGGGGCAGTAGCAATGCTTGCCCTTTTGTGGAGGTGCAGCAGCCACAAGGAATTGTAGCCTGTACCTGAGTAGCTGATGAAAAATATATATATATATTTTGAGGTACTATTCATCTTGAAGGCATTTAAGGGTTGAAAAAAAATGTTTTGCCGTTTCACAAATACTGTGCATGTTTCAGGATATAACAAAATATTTAATGAGCATATAAAACAATAACAGGATGCAACACATCATTATAGGCAAAATATTTGGAACACAATGTGAAATTGCAGCAAATCCCATCTCTCCCCCGACTCACCCTGTTCCAGCCATCATCATAAAGATACTTACTCTACATAAAGGCAGTCAATTCCTGATTATGCGTAAGTACATTAGCAGCCTGCTCAGTAATACAGACCACATTTCCTCCCTAACACCACAGTCTGGAAAAAAGTCTATGGAAAGCCCATACTGCCTATATCAAGCTATGCTGAATTGCCGAAGAAATCAATTTACAAGATTTACCAATTCAAATATAGATGTATTAAATATGTTCCTGCAGATTAATTTAAATAAGCTCTTTATTAACTACATGCTTCCTTTGTTAAATCTACCCTTTCTCTCTGTTACTCCAGGTTACTGAAAATTGGCTCTAGCCAATGTATAAAGTACAGATTTCTTAAACTCCTACTTTTGCTTGCCTATCAGGAAAGGAAAGGACAATTTCAGTATGAACTTGGTGGTCGAGCCCAAATTCTTTCTTATAGCTCAAACCTCTTAGCAGTTATGATGTACCCATGCAGTACTAGATGCAGGAGATTTAGAATGATGGAATTAAGCAGTCTTCCTCTCTGTGTTTCATATGCATCATCAGAGTAGGCCCCAAACCAAGCTTGATACAGAAAGATGGATTAATATGGCTTTATACTTTTTATGACCATTTTTTGTATTGTTAAGACATTTTATTATGTTATTACAAGACTTGTAATTATCACTTCATTCAATATCTCCAAAGCTCTCAGAGTTTTTATTCAACACACAACAGAAAAGTAGATACAGTTCCAATTACTTATGAGGTAAATCACTGAAGTGAAAGAGTTCTTGGTCTTCAAGTTCCAAAATCATCAGATACAGTAAGGCCACAAACACTACTGACAAAAGTAAGGAAAAACTTATTTATTAAGAATGACTTTTCATTTGAAAATAGCATTCTACAAATAAAACATAGCTTACCTCTATGAAGCCATCAGCAACATGGAAAAATAGTTGATTTGTGCATGATTTGTGCACTGGCTTTTCCAAGAGCACGACATGGAATGAGTAAATGGAAAGTTCAGGCAGTGTTGTGTTACTTTAAACATTTATTTTTTACCTCTGGAATTTTTGGATGTTAAAATATTATATGGACTCAAAACAGCAATTGACTAAATTCACAGAAGAAAAAGTCTATCAAGGAATGATTAAATACAGAATAGTAATTTTGACTCAAGATGTTCCTAAGCCAAAATTTCTAGGGATTATAGTTCTAAGGAAGTGTAAATTGCCTTTTTTTAGTACTCTGACTAAACACTTGTTATTTGATTCACTATGAGAAGTATGCTGGCTGAGGTAGACTTTTGACTGTGTATGACAATTTTAGTATTTTTTTGTGCTAATATAGTTAAAGTATGTAGCTGTGAAACTACAAAACTGGGTCTGAGGAACTAAAACTCACACAAGATTTACATGAGATCCTTCTTTACTGATAGCTGGAAGCTAAGTAGCAACTTGATCTAGCTGTAGATGTCCCTATTCATTGCAGGGGAGTTGAACTAGATGACCTTTAAAGATACCTTACGACTTAAACGATTCTATAGTTCTATGATTCTGATGTAGAAGGTCTTAGCTGACATAATACATCTAACATTGAGCAAATTGAATGAGATTTTGGAGGTCTAGACAATGGATTTTGGAGAGCTATTCAGTTCAACTTAAAGTACACATATACCTTTAGACTTTCAGAAATATTAGTATTTGATGAAATCACCATTAGTAGTGATTTTTTTTTGTAAAAATACAAGAGTTATAGCAAAAAGCTTAAACAAAAGCTATCAGCCAGACCATTCATCAGTAGTTGAGCTCCAAACCAGCATATATATATATGTTTCATTTTGGATTTGTAAATTATATACTTTCCTTCAACCTTATTCGCTTGCTATACTAATGCAAGCATTGCTTCACAAAGACAAAACTTTATTTCCTTAAAAATTATTGAGTCATTACTATACATTTTTTCATATGTAACTCGATGAAAGCAGTGGCATTTTATCAACTCAATCTTTTCTTAACTGAGAAAATTGATTGTTTATTCCCTTTATCCAGTGTAGCTAGCAGTACTGGTTCAGTAATTTGTTAAAGAAGATATCCCAGGGGGAAAAGAAAAATAAAAAAAAAGACTTTTAGTGTCAAGTAGCACAATGACAGCAAGTGCTGCAAAATTGTTTTGGAGACTAGCATCAGGTTCTTTTACTCCTAACAGACTCCTGACTTTTGTTTTCCAGAGGCATGAGATAATAGCACCCCTAAGACTTTGGCTATCTCCCAGAATAAAGGAGCAGAACAATTCCTAATGATATTTGACTGTGCAAGCAGTCTGAATTGATTTTTTTCAATAAATTCTGGAATAAGGCTTTCTCATCCTTCAGAGTTCCTTGCTGTTCCAGCTGGGTATTTTATCTATAACTAACCCATGTGAGGTTACTGACGGTGTCAGGATTAACTGTACTGTCAACTAAAAAGACAAACAAAAAAGCGTTCTTATGTAGAAAACTAACTGGGGAGGGGGACCTGAATCTTCATAGAGCTTTCTAATTATCTACCTCTGCAAGGTCTTACTTGTATCTGGGAAGATTCATGTATTTGTAAATTTTATACTGCAGACACCAGTTAGAATCCCACAGACTCATAATCTTTATAAGAATTCCTCATGTAACCTCCATCCTGTTTGAATTTTCTTCCCTTAACCACAACATATGAATGTAATATACTGACTTTCCATCTGAATACACATACAACCCAACTTCTTCCCTTGGTCATTTCATATTAAAAAATCATGCTGCAATTTGAACATTTTTCATAGTCCTTGCTTATCAGTCCTCTTATCTTTTCTGTTCAGTCTAACTCCCTGAGTTGGTTCTAGTTAGCAACTTCGTGTTCCTCATCTCTTAGCTCAGCTCATTTCCTGTGTCACTACATCAAGTACATTTTTGAAGTGTAGATAGATGAGATATATTTCCTTTGTGTCGAAAGTTTATAAATATCCTGGCTAATCATCCCAATAACATTAATACGTTTTAGATTTTTACAAAGTCAGTATATGTATGCATAGTTTCTGTTTCTCTGGAAGACTTCCTACTATTTCTACATACGCGTACATACACATGCATGCATTTGTCTCAACCAAATTTTAAATAAGGATTAAAGCCTCAAGAATTATTAAATTCTAACCCATTTTACGGCAACTGGTGGGTGTTTAACAACAGTAGGGTGAATATAGATGGGACAAACACATTAAAAATTCAGCCCTTATTGGATCTGCTTCCCACAAAGCAATCTGCTCTGGCCATGGCATTAAAGCTGGTAAGTTAAAGGTCATGAGGTCTAATTATTTCATTGTACCACTGTGACCATGCTGCTTCCATGCCTGGGGCAATGGCTGGCTTGAAAACCTTTACTATAAAAAAAATCCATCTAACTTCTCAGCCTCAAAATTTTTAGACTCCTAACAATATGCTTACAACCATTTGCCTTTTGAAATCAAAGATCTCATTTTCAGACTTTTTTGGAGGGGTCTTTTTCTATAAGGTTTTCATTCGATGAAGCTGATCAACTTGTGATCTTGTCATTAGGACTGTAGCAGATGCTTATATATAATATATAAGTTGTATGTATGCTAGTTATAAATTATATGTAATCCCATAATTACTGACTGTAATTAAGGGAGATGTGCCAAGACAAGAGGCAAGGGACACAAACAGGAACACAGGAGATCCCTCTGAACACTGGGAAGCACTTCTGTGCTGTGAAGGTGGTGGAGCACTGGCACAGGCTGCCCAGAGAAATTTAGGAGTCTTCTTCTTGGAAATCTCCAAAAATCACCTGGACATGGCCCTGAGAAACCTGCTACAGGTGTTCCTGCTTGAGGACCTCCAGAGATCCCTTCCAGTTTTAACTACTCTGTGATTATGTAACCAAGTTCACGTTAATATATTTTTTTATGTATTGGCAGAGCAATCTATCTAGAAAAAAATACATCTAATAATCTAAATGATTTTGTGTGTTTAAGAAAGGGTTTGTGTCTTATGGATATGAAAAATAATGTATCTGATTTTTTTTTATACTGAAAAGAATACATCCCTCAGCTATTCCTTATATAGTTGGAGAACTCCAATTAGATTATATTAATTTATTTATGTGTTCTTACTTGAACTTTCCATATCTTTGTTCCTTTGGAAGGAGTGTAGGGAGGTTCCATAGTCTCTGATGAAATTTCAGTGCTACATATTATTTGAGAGTATATTATTGCTTTAACCTAACTTTACAAAAAGTTAAGAGACTAAGAAGAAAAGAAAAAAGAAGAAGGACCCATGATTCAATTTAATCTGCGAGTGACACTTAAATAGGCAAAAAGCAAAAATATAATTTGATCAAGATTCAGAGATGATTTGTTATTTCTCTTGTGATAAAAGCCAGAGGCTTTCATCATGTATGAATGCTCCATTGTGCTGGATGCTTTACATAGCGTGATGAAATGTCAGGCCCCTTCACTCTTCTGTGTTAAGAATTTGTTAAAAGATAAGGTAAGGATCTTCCATATTCTAACCCTCCATGATAGCAACAAGTATCTTGAAAATGTATTGACAACTCCAATTTTAGGATTCTTCTTATTAAGAAAGAACGGACACTTATTAAAAAAAAAATGACACAAATCACTGTCGTTCATCTTATCTCACTTCAGATATGTTAAACATCCACAGATGAACTAGAAAGTTTTTCTTACAGTTCATCACATTATTGGCTCGCATCAAGTTTTTCATTCACCAGAACCCCCAAGTCTTTCTCTGCAGGGCTGCTCACATTTAGTTCTCCCGGTCTGCATACGTATCTGGGATTGCCCCAACCCAAGTGCAACTCCCTGCACTTGGCCTTGCTGAACCTCATATATGCTCACTTTTCCAGCTTGTCCAGGTCCCTTTGGATGGGCTCTCTTCCATCTCTGTTGCCTTTGGTTATTTGGGAAAATCAAACAGGATACATACAAGTTAAAATAATATGAATATATAAACTTCAATGATTAAGCAATTCTTTGCTGCTTAACACAGAAACACTGAGAGGTGAGAGACCTGGGACTGTTCAGCCTGGAGAAGAAACAACTGAGGGGGAATCTTATCAATGCTTATAAATATTGAAAGAGTGTCTGTCAAGTGGATGGGGCCAGGCTCTTTTTGGTGATGCCTAGTGACAGGACAAGGGGCAATGGACACAAACAGGAACTCAGGAAATTCCATACAAGCATGAGGACAAAAATATTTACTGTGAGTGTGACAGAGCACTGGTACAGGTTTCCCAAAGAGGTTTTGGAGTCTCCACTGGAGATATTCAAAACCCACCTGAATAATTTCCTGCATGACCTACTATAGGGAACCTGCTTTAGCACGAGGCTGGACTCAATGATCTCCAGAGGTCCCTTCCAACCATTATGATCCTATGATTCTTGGATTCTGTGATGGTTAGAATTAATGAACTTCTAGCCTAAACACTGGTTCAGTGTCCCACCAAGTCACCTGAGCATTCTTTGCTGGCCATACAGACATCAGTCA
The DNA here is from genome assembly GCF_002078875.1 of Numida meleagris. Lineage (NCBI taxonomy): Eukaryota > Metazoa > Chordata > Aves > Galliformes > Numididae > Numida > Numida meleagris. Next base: position 185,070,831 of record NC_034409.1, on the reverse strand, counting down.
GGAGCAGAAGGGGTGGCCTCTATTGCTCACCAAAATAGATTTTCCATGTTGCTGAGACACCATCTTCCACCAACTCTGCTAGCAAATTATTTTTTGCCTTAGGATCTTATAGCTTTCTATGCTGATGTTTTCACCTCTTGAATTATGCAAATAAGCAATCCCATCTCAAGGACCTGGCCTCTGTCATTAATTTTACCTCTGCTATCCTCTATGACTCTGCTGTAGAGGCTTTATCACAGCTTTCTAACAGATTAGCAATTTCCTCTGAATTCTGAGCCAAGGCTGCACAGCTGGGCCTTATCAGAGTTTGGCCTTGGATCCGTGGAGTACAGACAGACAAAGTCATGGGAAGCAGGGAAAGGTTACTGAGTATTTAGAGACAGAAGAATATGGAACATTTGTAAGAGAAATTTGAAGGGGAAAATGGAAAATTTTGTAGATGTTCCTATGGTATTCCCTCTGTTTGTACCAAATAACCTGGATGAGAGCAAGAATCAGAAAGTTTGAAAGTGTAATTTGTTGAGTGTAAGGGATGGTACCTGGGAGAAATAACTTTTCAAAAATGCTGAGTCAAGAAAGGAAGGTACAAAAAACATTTGACAAGGAAGACCAAAAGCAGGTTTTGTTCTGTATGATGGAGAAAATGAAATCACAGGAAAAAGACAAAGGAAAATATGACATTGTTAGAATATGACTTTTACTGTAACATTCTGAAAGTAAGATAGGTCAGTGAAAAGATTGTCCGAGTGGTGGAAATGTAAATGCAAATACAGATGTGGACATGAGGTTTTATCTACAAACAAAACACATCTTTGAGATGGCATTGAAAAAAGTCATCAGCATTTAGAGAAAGACCTTGCCAGAAAGTGAGATAACATTGAGGATTCATTGGCAGTTAAGACAATATTCTTGTTTGAGTTACTGAGAAAGAAGAGTAAATAAGAGAAATGTTCAATGAGAACAACATCCAGATACTTCAATTGTGATGAGTTTAAACTAAGAGATGAGATTCATGAGGAAATATCAAAATGAAAGCCTGGAATCTTCCTTTAGAATTCCCTGAAATCATAACGTTGATGCATGACAATAATTGCACCTCTTTCCTTATCCAGATAAATGTTTATGAGCCCGCTTAACCTCTAATATGTTTTTACATGTCCCAACACACATTACGATTCTCAACAATATGGAATAAATTGTGTTTAAATGTGTTTGAAAATTGTTAATTTAAATAGAATATGCAGGGAAGATGACAGCAGAAATAGCAAAATAAATAAATAAAAAAGAATTGTAGAGGGAATGGGCAAACTTTGGGCTTCCAGCATCGCAAAAGAATTAGTATTCTTCAGGTAGTAGGTCTGTAATGTATTTTATTGGTGTCTGATTAGTATTCTTTTATTGTACTTTATGAGAAAGACTAATGTGATTATACTTTGACCATATTAGCAAAAACAAAAAAAAAAAGAGGATGATAAGATTCAATTAAAAAATTATGCTAATTTGGTAGGATGGAAAATTGCTTATGTAGGATACAAACATATTAGTAAGACATATTAGCTGTCCTTAGGAAAAGTTTCACTATGCTTATGAGTATTCATTTTACCATAGTTCATTCCACAAAAAGGAGCAGATAAGGGAAAATAAGTCTCTTGTAAAAGGTTTACATTAGTCTTGATTTATTCTTGAGTTCAAAATAATCTGTTCTTACAATAAGCCCTAGACTAGCAGTTTCTATATGTGTACTCTGCCATATCACAAAGGTATTGGAGTTCAATATGGACAAGTTGATTTGCCTTTTAGGTGTAAGCAGTGTAACTGTTTGTGTGTATGTGCCTTGTTTCTCAGCAGCTCTGATGAGTTCACACCAGACACAGTGCTTAAGTGGCTGTATCACATCTCTTTGCTTGGGTCTCTAAGGATTTAGATCTACATTTGCTTTGATTATACTATCTACGTTTGCTTTGATTGGACACATGTGCATAGCCTTGAATTGTTCTATGTACTTCAAAAGTTTGGTTTTTCTTTCAGTTGATAACTGAATGTATTTACATCCACCAATGGCCCAAATCTATGACCTTGATCACTCAGCCTTATGTAGAGATGTGGTAAATAATATATATTTCTAAAATACCTAAAAAAAAAAACTCAGAAACACAGAAACTATAGACTACACCTTGGGTAAAATGAAACTGCTTAATGTTAATAAGAAGCAAGATAGTGTAAAAGATGCCTACGTGACGTTCTTCAGTTACTCAGTGCTCTGTAATTCAGATGTTACACAAAATTATGTTAAATGGGCTTTTGTAGAAATGTTATTTTCATTCATTCATAGCTTATGCTTGGGTGTCAGCATGTCCTAAATATTTAATCCAGGACATATTTGGAGCTGATACTAAAGCAAACAATGTTTTTAAAAAAAAAAAAAAAGTATTTTCATGACATACCCAAGTATTTAATAAATAAATAAATAAATGAAATTGGCAGAAAACCTGGATTTTATTAATTGAACTGGCATTTAAACTCATGCCAAAAGACCTGAAAGCCAGGGGCTGCAGCACTGTTCCTGTTTCTGTGTGATCTTGGTTTAAAGATCATCTATAAATCAAAATGAAAAGGGATTTGAACTTAGTTTTCCAGGAAACCACTTTGATTTCTGAGCTATGTGTCAAATTTTGGTTTTTAAAACCTGACTCTTCACATTAACCTGTTTTCAGAGTGCAAAAAAAAAAAAAATTAAGCATAGTCTCCAGAGAAATAAAATGCTTTTAATCAATAAATAGATTCATCTATTAGAAAAAGTCTGGTACGAGTTTAACTCTAGCTATCTGAGCTTGAACTTTACAAAAACTTTACTTTACAAATAAACTTTACACCACAACTGGCTGTTCTGATGGAGCTATCAAGTGTGGCCATCACCCCAGATTTAGATAATTGCTGACGATCTCATTCCTGTGGTCAGTCCAAGAAGGAAAATAAGGAATTCATGAAACACTTCTGTTATTTGCCCCTGACCGCTAAGTCTGCATCTTTATTTGAAAGAGGGAAGACAATGGGTACTCCAGTTTCTACATGATCAGCAAGATTAAAATTTGTCTACATATTTTTGTATCAAATTAAATGTCAAAATGTGACAAGGTTACCGTATTTCATTCCTGTCAACACCATGCTCAATAGGAAGCATTTCACTCGTTATTTGTGAATTGCTGCTTTACAATTAAATCTTAATTGATTTGATCACCAACTTGAACATTTAATATTACAGTATCATTAGTACATTTATTATTCATTTAAATCATACAATTACAGCAATTAAATTGGTTGCCTTTTAAACACTTGGTTCACTGATCTTTAATTAGACTTCTATGAACTGAATTACATGGAAAAGGTGCTAAATGTTACAATTGTATTGAAGGGGTTTATTTGCCATATTATACGACTAATTTAGATAGATGTCATTTGTATTACAACATGCCATCTCCTTGATACTTTCTGGTTACCTTGTGATTCAGAGACTACTTATTAAATAGTAATGTAGGATGTTTCATTCTCTTCTGATTGTGGTATAGGCTACATATAAAATGAGTATAAACATAATTAAACAACTCAAATCCGGAGACTAAACGTCAATATAGTAAATGTTTTTCTTTTTTTTTTTCTGCCATCCATATTCAAAGAAGGAAAGATCTCAGTAGCATGTTTACAGGCTATGTGTGAATCTTTGGTCCCTGCCTATATATTCTTAGCTGTGAGTTTTCACGTATACTATTCTCCCGCTTTATAAAATTAAATTTCTAGTGTGATATGCAAGAATTTTCAATTAAAATACATAGAATTATATGGGATACTAGGAACCTTTCTTTTTCTATGAACATGTCAGCTCTGTGTTTTCTCTCAGTCAAAAAATCAAATTTAAAGAAAACAGAACAAAATCAGTAATGTAATTATGTCACCATAAAAATCCATGCAGAATTTACATCTTAAAATCTAAGCATGGCTATAATCCCCTAATCTCTAAGAAAATAATAGAACTGCAAAATGTTGAGGGAAGATTGATCAAAGGTCTGAACCTTCAGTTCCTTTTATATGAGGAATGACTGAGTCACTAAGGATCTTCATTCTGGAGAACAGATGATTCAAGTGAAATGTACTAAAGGTCTATAAAATCATGAAAAACATGAAGGAGTTGAATAAAAATTGATTATTCAATCTGTCTTCTAATACAAGAAGAATAATATGAACGATTAGTCAATGTTAGTTGAAGCAAAGTGCAGAATGAACTGGAGGAAATGGTTATTCATGAAGGGATAGTAGACATATTGAAGGTCACAATGGAAAAATGTTTCAGAGGAGATGGCTGTAAGAGGGAAACCTTATGAGTAAAAATCTAAAAATTATATGGAGGAGATTTTAAAAGGGTTTTTTTTTTTTTTCCACAGACTGTCTTTTCATAGATAATCTAAAAAAAAAAAAGAAAGAGGCTGAGAGAATCAAACAACTCCCCACAAATAACAACAACAACAAAAAAAATACAACAACCCAACAATTAAAAAAAAAAGAAATGTTTTTACTGAGAAATACTGTTAGGTATTTTGGATGTCTTATGTTCTGCTTGTCCTCTTTGCAGCAGTCTGGACAAACTGCAAAGTCTGTGATCCATCATGACTTCTATCCTGCTTAGTTTGGCTATATAGTCTTAGATAGTCTGGGACCATGGAGACAAACCATACAGTAAGTCAGAATACAGACAGAGGATACCTGAATTGCATTCTCTATAAATATGTTTTACAATATTTCTCAGCAGTGTAGTTTTGGTTTCTCTGATGAAAGTTTTGCTATCACAGAAATCTTGACTTCAAGTAGTCATCACCCTTCAGTCAGATACTTCAGCTTACAATATTTTGCTGTAAACTTACCAGTTCCGAAGTTCCAAAATTCTGAAGACATGTAGTCAGAAGAATGAGCTAGTTTCTGAAATACCAAGTAACATCATATTTGAGACAAATGGTCAACCAGAAGCTGAGCTAGAGAGTTGATTCTTCTTTTTTTTTCATATTATCTTGAACAGTCTACTTAGTCTACTCTGTTTCACCTCTCCTTACATAGAGCAGAGATAATATTTCACTATTTTCCATGATTAGGAGAGGACAAAAAACTATTAATGACTAAGAAGTGTTCAGGTCTTATGTTCATGAGGATCATACAAGTGCTTAACAGGATAATACAGTATTCTGCTATGCTCTTTTAATGAAGCCATTAATAAGTCACAAACGCCAATGATAAATTTTAAGCAATGAATACAGCTAACATCGTTAATTTCAGAAAAGCTTTGATAACATTCTCAAACTGCAAAATGAAAAGTATCAAATCATTAACAGGGGAGTTAATTAGAAGTTGATGTGATAAAAGAAGAAACTTGGTAGGTGAGTTCATTATGTGAAGTCTAGTGATACAAAGATTCTCAAAATCAGGTTAATCTTGCTAATATTGAGTGATTAAAAAAAAAACTGCTTTATTGAATTTCTTAATTGAGATTTGCCCAGCAGTACAACAAAAACTGAAAGATTTTGAGGTAGGTAAGATCACTTCAAAGAACCTCAGGGTTCTTCCATCTGTAGCTCAACTAGTGACAATTTTTTCTACCTTTTTTCCATCTCCTTATAATCATACTATACGACATGAGGGGTTGTTCTCTACTGATGACTTTCTTCTTTGTTGCCCCAGGAAGGTCTGTATCAGATGAATATTTCAACATGATTCTCCATAATTTTCCTTTTTCTTTTGTTCGCGTCTTTCATTTTGCTTGGGGAAGGTAAGGACAAACCACAGAATTCCATTTCCATTAAGATTTTCTACTACAGCCTTCCTACCAGGATTTACAGACTATGCTTCTGCTACTAACGTAAAGAGGAATTTAAACAAATTTCTGGCCTGAAAGGCAAGTGGTACTAGTTATTTTACATTCAGTTTTATTAGTTTCTTCTGTAGAGTTTTCTTGCAGATAAGGGAAAGTGACAATCTCTTATTTACTCTCTTTTATTTAGTAGAGGAGATGTATCCTCTGGCTGAAAGTACAGTAAAGTACAGTTGTTTAAATAGTTTTTTACAGAAAAATAAACATACAGAATAATTAAGCATATTCACTGCAATTAGAATACTTACATAAAAGTAGTTAAGCATATGACTGACAACGCTTATAAAATGTATCTAAATTCAAGGAAGTTCTTAAGTTGTGTTTTATGACTCAGCTGTGTACATTTAAAATAGTTTAATTAATAAAAAACAAATGAGAAATGTCACATAGCATGAAGATTTTCTTTCCTTTCCAAAAGTTTCATGCACTTTATTATTTCCAGCTTTTCCATCCTTCCTCCCTCCCTCTTCCTTCCCTTCCCTTCCCTTCCCTTCCCTTCCCTTCCCTTCCCTTCCCTTCGCCTTGCCTTCCCTTGCCTTGCCTTCCCTT